>NC_085926.1:187540606-187843636 GCF_029289425.2 Pan paniscus | reverse complement strand
AGTGAATCTACAAGTATCTTACCTTTCTTCTTGAAGGAACATTTCTTTTTATACTTCTAAATTGGAATGGAATATACAGTTCACTTTTCCAAATATTCGAGGGAATGCCTGTCTCAATTTGACTACAAACTTTAATCAGCTACATAGATTAGAACAGCCTTTTCCAAATTGCGTTCTATGCTAAGACGTTTAGGGGGGATTTTTAAAAGACTACTTGGCTGGGCGTGGTGGCTCATGCCTCGAATCCAAGCACTTTGGAAGGCTGAGGAGGGAGGATGGCTTGAGTCCAGGAGTTGAAGACCAGCCTGGGCAAGACCCTGAAAATAAAAAAATAACAAGACCCTGACAAAAACAAAAAACAAAAAAAAACAAAAAGCTAGGCATGGTGGTGCGTGCCTATAGTCCCAGCTACTTGGGAGTCTGAGGTGGGAGGATTGCTTGAGGATAGGAGGTCAAGGCTGCAGTGAGCCATGATGGTGGTGCCACTGCACTCCAGCCTGAGTGACAGTGAGACCCTGTCAAATAAATTTTTTAAAGACTACTTTTTTTATTGCTGTGAAAACATAATGAAAATATAGCAGCTTATGAAAATATCCATTTATTATCTCATAGTTTCTGTGGGGTAAGAGTCTGCAGAGAACATAACTGTGTCTTTGGCTTCAGGATCTCTCACCGGTTTCAGTCAAGCTGTTGACCAGGGCTGAGAATTCAGTTCCTAAAAAGTTGTTGGACTATGGCCTTTTAGCTCCTAGTTGGTTGTTGGCTGGAGGATGCCCTCTATTCCTTGCCATGTGATCCTCTCCAGTACAGCCACTTGCTTCATTACAGCATGGCAGCAGAGAAGGCAAGAGACTGAGAAGGCAAGATAGAAGTTGCAATTTTATGTAACATAGTCACAGAAATGACACCTTATCACCTTTGCCATATTCTACTGTTTAGAAGTAAGTTCCAGGTTCCACTTGCACTTGTGGGAAGCAAATTGCACAGCTGTATGAATGTTGGGAGGCAATGATCATTGCAGCCCATCGTAAAGTCTCTGCTGCAGGAAGGAAGTTGGGGGAGTCGGGGAGGGAGAGAATTGTATTCAATTAAGGCTAAAAACTGCTGCATATTATGTTACTACTTAGGACATTAATAAGGCCTGTTCACATATTAACAGTTCTGAGACGTCCTCTTATATTTTATTTAACCCAGTACTTTCCCAGAACTTTCAATGCAACACAATTTGAGAAATAGTGAATTGTAGAAAAGCATATTTTTCTATTCAACTAAAAGATGTGATACTGAAACGGAGCTTATGGATATATTCTTGGGATCCAAAAATTCCATATTTATAAATTTTAATCACAATTTTCAAAAATTAAGAGAAGCAATTAGGGGTTATCTAAGGGATCAACTTCTAGCCGGGTGGTGTCATGGGATTCCACAGTTCAATGTGCACAGTTATGGTCATATTAACACCAACTAATAATACTTCAATGATTAAAGACTAGAAATAAATGAAATACGATGAACTTATAAATAATGTATTAGGCTTAGATGAAAGCTGATATGGTTTAGCTGTGTCCCCACCCACATCTCACCTTGAATTGTAATAATCCCCATATGTCAAGGGCAGGGCCAGGTGGAGATAATTGAATCATGGGGGTGGTTTGTTCTCCTGGTAGTGAATAAGTCTCACAAGATCTGATGGTTTTATAAACGGGAGTTTCCCTGCACAAGCTCTCTTGCCTGCCACCATGTAAGACATGACTTTCTCCTTCTTTGCCTTCCACCATGATTGTGAGGCCTCCCCAGACGTGGAACTGTGAGTCCGTTAAATCTCTTTTTCTTTATAATTACCCAGTCTCAGGTATGTGTTTATTAGCAGCAAGAAAATGGACTGATACAAAGGCCAAAATTAATCGTGGTACATTAAGATTGTGTAGTAGTTTAACTAGAGAAAAGTTGTGGTAGAATAGTAATTACACACCAACAGTACTATAAGGAATCCTGGCTCAAAAGAACCCAGACCAGATCAGTGAGTAGAATATTCATGTGGAAGGTAGCTTTTTGTTTTCAGAAAAATAACGTTAACCATTCCCTTTGTTGATTGGAATTTAGTTCATTTTATGGTCTTGCTTTTATTTAGTCTTGTAAATTGGTTTGGGTACTGTATGAAACTACTAAAATAAATAATGTGAACATAGTTTTATGATTGCATATATAGAAGTAAAATTAGAGTGAAAATAATTTGTCAGCACTGGAGCTCCTTAGGGAACTTCTGCTTTAACAGATAACCGAACATTACTCTAGATTGAGAAACACTGCCTCATTCTTTTAATATTCCATTAATCATGAGCTGTAGTGAGTCTTTTATCCTAGCTAGACTAATAAACATTTAGCTAGTGCTCTTCCCTAGGCTGACTAATCTATTTTATAAAGTAGACATCAATTTCAATTGTCTCTTCTTCCTCCAACAGAAGTGTTTTAGGCCAACGTGTTGGTGACCTTTGCTAGACCTGGGGTGGCAGGGAGTTGTGCCTTCCCTATCCCTGCTGTCCTTACCTTCAGCTGTTGCTATGGACAAGCACGCACCAGGCCCCTCGGGAGTGTTATAAATGGTTAGAAGCAGTGTTTTCTTTTCTGTTCGATTTTCTGGTTCAAAATGTTTGCACTATGCTACATCATAAGATTTCCTCTCTATCAGAGGCCTTGTCCTTCAGTCCTACTCTATGAAAAAAGGTCTTTGTCAGGTCTGGATTTTGTAATTTCGTAACCTAAAATGTGACCCAAAGGCATCACCCTCTGAAGAGCCTATCTGGAGTTAATTTTATAAACTTGTGGTCTCTCTCTGGGAAGAGAGTAGGTGCCTAAGGGAAACCCTCCTGTGTGGAAATAGAAACGTGACGATTTTGCCTGGAGAACAGAGAAAAACACTCCAAAAGCAAGACAACCTAGGGTCAGTTGTGTGGTAGGAAGAAGACGGAGGCGGAGTCAAGTGACTTGGGTGTGACTACCTGAATCACCTAGTGAAGGTGTTACTCTAGACACCAGTGAAACTGAGGTGTGCATGTCATACCTGGGGACCCAAACATGCAATCTGTGGTGTTGCGACAGAGGTATGAATGAGGGGCTGTGAACAAGGGTGGACTTTCTCAGAAGAGAGTCCTATGAGATGCCCAGTCAACTTTTTGGGATCAGCATTAGAAACAAATGGAAAAATAGTTCTCTCTCTCCCAAAATAATGTACGCATGTAACATTATTATGACATTATGAGGAAACCTGATAGACGTCTTTCTCCTGAATCTATATTGTGTTTATCAAGCTTCCTAATTTGCAATTTGTCTTTGCATTTCTAAATATTCATGAAGAAATGGACTCACTCGAATTGCACATTGAAAGCTGTTTGGTATTCTGTGCTTCCTTTCGAGGGACAGAGGTAACAGGGAAGACAATGTGCTCTGTTTCTGTAGGTGGTCCTCTGCTCTATGAGAACATCACATTCGTCTACAACTCGGAGCAGCTGAACGGGACTCAGCGGGTTCTCCTGGATAACGTCCTGTCGGAAGAACAGTGCCGGGAGCTCCACAGCGTGGCCAGTGTGAGGATCCGGAGAAGGAGGGGAGCTCACTGCGCTGGCCTGCCAAGAAGCTGCAACTGCTTTGGTCCTGGTCTCATCTGGAGCCAGACAACAAGCGCTGAAATATTGCTTTCTTGAGTAGAAAGACATAAATTATTTTTGAGGAACTTTTATAGCCTTTGGGTTGGGATTATTTTAGTTTTCCCGGGTGGGATCTGGAATAGCTACTGGCATATTTCCTAGCCCAACAGCCATCTAGCAAGGTCCCTGCCTATCATATGAAGTTGCTGGAGAAATCCTTTTATTTTAATTAATTATTAGGCAATATATCAATAATTTACATTCTTTTTATTTCCATAAAAAGTGACAGTATTTGATAATAAAAATGTAGAATGAAGATTAAATAAAGATATCTCTTTTAATTAAAAGAAATAGTTATACCAGCATCCTGGAATAAAATGGGGATGGTTCTTAGCATTGACTAGAGTTCTCAGCTTTCTGGCAGCCAAAGCAGAAAAAGACCCGATGAATTCATAGTTATCATTGATGACGTATCTTCTTGTATTTGCTTCCAGGGAATCATGCTTGTTGGTGATGGATACAGAGGAAAAACTTCACCCCATACGCCCAATGAAAAGTTTGAAGGTGCAACTGTCCTGAAAGCACTCAAAGTAAAGTCTTAACTTCTTTTGGGTTTGAGTTCTTTAGTGTCAGCCTAAGGCTTCTGTAAATGGCAGATATAAGAAAGAAAAAAGTGGCCAGGCACAGTGGCTCACGCCTGTAATCCCAGCACTTTGGGAGGCCGAGGCAGGCAGATCACGAGGTCAGGAGATCGAGACCACCCTGGCTAACATGGTGAAACCCCGTCTCTACTAAAAATACAAAAAAATTAGCCAGGCATGGTAGTGGGTGCCTGTAGTCCCAGCTACTCGGGAGGCTGAGGCAGGAGAATGGCGTGAACCTGGGAGGCAGAGCTTGCGGTGAGCCGAGATCGCGCCACTGCACTCCAGCCTGCGCGAGAGCGAGACTCCGTCTCAAAAAAAAAAACAAAAAAAGAAAGAAAGAAAAAAGTTTTGAATATATACCTATCAGGATGAAAGAAGCAAGTGTGAAATGAAACCTTCATTGTATTTAATCATTCCTCCATTCAGCCATCAACTTATCAAACTTTACATTTCCTGACAAAAAATACATACAATCCCTCTTTGTAAAATCATGATCTAATAGTGAAAACATATTCAAACAAGTAATTATTCTCTACTGCAGGAAGGGTTGTTAGAGAGGATGGTAGAACATATTATAATAGAAGAGAAGAGGAACCAAGTAGCTTTTAGCTTTCCATCTGTTATTGGGAAGAGTTTATTCCAATGGCACAATGTCCTAACCGAAATCCACAAATATGTAGTAGCCTTCCCATTAGTCAATACAGACATGACAATCCTCTATTGGCTCAGTGCAATCTAGTGCCTGTTTTTCTTACGTCCTCCAATGAACCCATTTGTTTCTCTTTTTTTTTTTTTTTTTCAGTCTGGTTATGAAGGTCGAGTCCCACTGAAGAGCGCTCGTCTGTTTTACGACATCAGCGAAAAGGCTCGAAGGATTGTAGAATCTTATTTTATGCTGAACTCAACTCTGTATTTTTCCTATACACACATGGTCTGCCGAACAGCCCTGTCTGGTGAGATTGCAGTCTGAAATGGTTCCCTTTTACCCACAATACATTGGGAAATGAAACAAGGCAAAACAAAGCTCTACAGCATGGTAGATTAATATTTTAGATGAATTCTAGATTTCTAAAACAAAAGTAGCTTATGAACTCTTATTCTGCTTCCTTCTTTTTCTTCATTTTGTTTTTCTGAAGTTCCAGAAAACCCTCATTCTGAACATTTTCCCTTCCAAATCAATTTTCCCCAATTGCTGAAGTCTTGGAAAAAAAAAATGCTTTTCTGCTGTAGGTTTCCCATTTTGAGGAATCAGGAACATGGAAATCGTAGTCACCATGATGTCTACCAGCATTAAGTGGAAGCATAGAAGATGAAGGGATGATTGAAAGTAATAGAAAGACCGGGACCTCCTCGGTCCCTGCTCATGATTTCTCCTCTATGTCTTATGCCCCCCTGAATGGGGCGGGGGGAATAATGATGTCATAGGAGTAGACTTTTACACTTGGGAAGTTTTAGCTGAATTAAATCTTGTTTTTTAAAAAAATTTTCATTTCCTTCCCATTGTTTTGCTGCCCTACGTGAAGTACAACCCATGAAACGCATGGAATTTGTTCATGTATGTTTATATCAGAAATAACTTTTATAGCTGAAGAGACAGGTGTGACATGCTCAAGGTTTCACATCCAGTTCATATCAGAACCAGACCAGAATCTCAACTACTTGTCCACTGTTCTTTTATCTGTTCTTTCCTGTTGTCTGCCTCCGCCCATTTGCAAAGATCATCAGGACTGGGAGAAGAGAGATTGTCAGTTACTTCGGTGGAAGTTGCTGCACTTCATTTCTCGTTCTTGTCTATTCCCTTTTCTGGCAGGTCAGCAGGATAGAAGAAATGACCTCAGTCATCCCATCCATGCTGACAACTGTTTGTTGGATCCAGAGGCCAACGAATGCTGGAAGGAGCCTCCTGCTTACACATTTCGAGACTATAGGTATAGCTAGAACCTGCTTCAAAACAAAGCTTTTACCTAACAGTTTTCAAACAGTGAAAACTGGAAAGGTGCTCTGTTTTGCCTGACGTCGTGTTCATATCTCCAAGGCAGAAATTCTCAAATAATCTTCTGAAGTAGCTGCCATAACCAATAAGTGGCATTATCATCTCACTTTTATCTTAAAAATTGTGCACATTTTGCATCCCATTTCACAAAATGTCCATTTTGTTTTAATATGAAAAGTAAATTTTATGTTCTTTTAAAAAAATTCCTGTTCTCCCTGGAACATATTCCTTGTGGTATATGTATTTCAGTCAGAATACAAGGGCATGGAGTCTTGGCCTACATAAGGACTTTATCACATCACTTATCTTTATTCACACCCAAGAAGAACGATGTCTGCATTTTATAAATAAGACACTAGAAACTCAGGAGAAAAGAATGTCCTAACCTATTGAGAGATATTTCAGTGTGTAAGGAATCAGGAGTTATAGTCACCATGCGTTCATCATTACTACACTGTACTCGATTCCAAAACATGTATTAAGCACCCGCTATCTGCAAGGCGTGGCTAGGCCACAAGGAACTCTTCAGCAAGTTAAAGAGAAAAACAACAACAAGAACAAAACAAACAAACAAACAAAACATCCTTTAGAGTTATATAAGGGAAAAAGAGAGTTGTAATTAGGGTGGGCAGGTTCAGAGGGCTAGATTAAATTAAAACTAGTTAGGTTTTCTGTGGAGGAAGTGCAATGTGAGACAAGCTTTGAAATATGATTACAATTTTAATAAAGATGGAATAAGTAAACTCTTCAGAGGTATAACCCAAACTCTATCTGATCTTCTCTTTAAGAGTTGGGAGGGCCAATTATGCCAATGTCTAGTTCAAAGGAAACTTACTAATGGAGGCTGGACAGTACATCACCAGTCTTCAGTATTCTATGACCATGCTTTCATAAGCATATAATAATACAAATGGTTTTCTCTTCATTCTTCTAGTGCTCTCCTATATATGAATGATGACTTTGAAGGAGGAGAATTCATATTCACAGAGATGGATGCTAAGACTGTGACTGTAAGTAAACCTATTCTTGAATACTTATTTAGTATTTTTTAGCTCAGTATTGCCATTTTCTAAGGACTTACAGATGGTTAGATTTCAAATACTTCTGAGCTCAAGATTTCAAGAGGTTAAGAGAGTTTCAGTAAATGTATAGATCATAAACTGTTAGAAGTATCCATAAAAATCTAGTACGTTGTAAAGATGAGTAAATTAAAGAATTGAGATATTAATCATTTTATCGTGATCATATAGCTAGTTAGTGTTAGACTTGGAACCAAAACCTAGGTCTTCTAATTCTTTGTCAAGTAATCTGATGGAAACATAAGAACATCAGTTCCTAAGTCACCCAAGTCTAGAATAAGTCAAATGATTCTACAAGGTGTCTTTCAAGTAACCTGGTGTTCTACATACTTGGACTAAGCATTGGCCTTCAGATATATAGTTACCAAAATTATCATACACGTGTGTATGTATGTGTATGTGTATATATACCTATAGGTATGTGTGTGTATATATATATTATATATATAGTATATGTATATATTATATATATAGTATATATATTATGTATATAGTATATATATATTATATGTATAAAATATATATATATACACACACATATAAATATGCCCACTGCAGCTTCCTTTCCCGTGCAGACATGGCCTCATATATATATATATATATATATATATATATATATTTGCATATATATATGCATAGAGAGATATATGATTGTGACTGTATGTAATAAACTTATACCTGAAAATTGATACACACACACACACACAAATATGTAAACAAAGAGTAAATCAAAAGTTCAATTCAATGACCATCTTCCTAAGCAAACCTGTGCCTTTGGAAAGAAGCCCACTTAAAGACCATATAGTTAGCATCCTTTGGTCTTCAAGCCAAAGAGCATACACAATGGTAGAAAAATATATTTTCGACTGCTGCCGCTCTTTGGCCCACTTCGTTCCCTTAGTTCCGAGTGCTCGCCCACTGCAGCTTCCTTTCCTGTGCGGACATGGCCTCAAGCACCACCACCACTGCCATGAAGATTGGAATAATTGGTGGAACAGGCCTGGATGATCCAGAAATTTTAGAAGGAAGAACTGAAAAATATATGGATACTCCATTTAGCAAGCCATTTGATGCCTTAATTTTGGGGAAGATAAAAAGTGTTGATTGTATCCTCCTTGCAAGGCATGGGAGGCAGCACACCATCCTGCCTTCCAAGGTCAACTACCAGGCGACCATCTGGGCTTTGAAGGAAGAGGGCTGTACACATGTCATAGGGACCACAGCTTGTGGCTCCTTGAGGGAGGAGATTCAACCTGGCGATATTGTCATTATTGATCAGTTCATTGATGGGACCACTATGAGACCTCAGTCCCTCTATGATGGAAGTCATTGTTGTGCTAGAGGAGTGTGCCATATTCTAATGGGGGCCAAGCCCCCAAACGAGAGAGGTTCTTATAGAGACTGCTAAGAAGCTAGGACTCTGGTGACATTCACAGGGGACAATGGTCACGACTGAGGGACCTCGTTTTATCTCTTGAGCAGAAAGCTTCATGTTCTGCACCTGGTGGGTGGATGTTATCAACATGACCACAGTTCCAGAGGTGGTTCTCACTAAAGAGGCTGGAATTTGTTATGCGAGTATCGCCATGGTGACAGATTATGACTGCTGGAAGGAGCACGAGGAAGCAGTTTTGGTGGACTGGGACTTACAGACCCCGAAAGAAAATGCTAGTAAAGCCAAAAGTTTACTGCTCACTGCCATACCTCAGATAGGATCCATGGAATGGTCAAAAACCCTCCATGGCCTGAAGAATATAGCCCAGTTTTCTGTTTTAAAATTTTTGCAATCTATCCATTTGACAAAGGGCTAATATCTAGAATCTACAGAGAACTTTAACAAATTTACAAGAAAAAGAAACAAACAACCCCATCAAAAAGTGGGAGAAGGATATGAACAGACACTTCTCAAAAGAAGACATTTATGAGGCCAACAAACATATGAAAAAAAGCTCATCATCACTGGTCATTAGAGACATGCAAATCAAAACCACAATGAGATACCATCTCACGCCAGTTAGAATGGCGATCATTAAAAAGTCAGGAAACAACAGATGCTGGAGAGGATGTGGAGAAATAGGAATGCTTTTATACTGTTGGTGGGAGTGTAAATTAGTTCAACCATTGTGGAAGACAGTGTGGCAATTCCTCAAGGATCTAGAACCAGAAATACCATTTGACCCAGCAATCCCATTACTAGGTATATACCCAAAGGATTATAAATCATTCTACTATAAAGACATATGCACATGTATGTTTATTGCGGCACTGTTCACAATAGCAAAGACTTGGTACCAACCCAAATGCTCATCAATGATAGACTGGATAAAGAAAATGTAGCACATATATACCATGGAAGACTATGCAGCCATAAAAAAGGATGAGTTCATGTCCTTTTCAGGGACATGGATGAAGCTGGAAACCATCATTCTCAACAAACAAACACAGGAACAGAAAACCAAACACCACATGTTCTCACTCATAAGTGGGAGCTGAACAATGAGAACACATGGACACGGAGGGCAACATCACACACCAGGGCCTGTCAGGGGGATAACATTAGGAGAAATACTTAATGTAGATAATGGTTTGATGGGGTGCAGCAAACCACCATGGCACGTGTATACCTATGTAACAAACCTGCACATTCTGCACATGTACACTAGAACTTAAAAGTATAATAATAATAAAAAAATTTCCAATTGAGAAAGTAAGCAGATTATAGATGACCAGGTATCTCTCACCACCATACAAAATCTAAGTAGTTGGGACATGTATGTGATAAACTTCAAAGTTTTGGCATTATAGAAGCTATTTCTAAACTTTTCTTGAATTTTATGCTTGTCCCTCATAGCTTACATGCTTTTCTCATTAGTGAAACATATCTGTCATTCATGACACACATATGTCATTCATCACACAGTACTGTGATATAAGCAGGTAATATCAAAAAGTATGTATTACTGGGTTTAAAGGTGATTCCTATGAGGATTCTCGTTAAAATTGTCTAGAAACATTGTAATAACTAAGAAAAAATATTTCATGTGACTTCATACAATAATATATGTTAAAAAGTCATGATGCCTCACTTTTTGGGTAAAAAGCTTAAATGTTAACATGAGAGTACTTTAATACTCCGTAATCTGATAAATTAAATCAAGATTGACGATCTGTATTGGAGTTTAAAGTCCAGAAGGTTTTTTGCACTTCTGGGAAAGCTTGAGTGTAGGAAGCATTTTATTTCTGATCTCTGCTAACACTGAAACTGAGGTACAAAAATACTGGCATTTCGCAGTTTCAAAGAAAGTCAGACAGGTGGTTGAAAAGATTTCTTTGCTTCTCCTCCATCTAGTGGCCGTATTTGGAAATGCTTGATGCTTAAAGCAAGGGATGCCTGTTTCATTGATTTTTGAATGTCAAGTTAACTGGAATTCTGCTTTTTAAAGATGTGAAAGCAGATAATATTCTCCTTTCAGAGTGCTACAATTTTAATTAAACCCAGAATCTAACCTCCCCTAAAAAAACTAAAACTGATTTAAACAAATTTTTAATCCAAAAGTTCCTGTTTGAGAACATTTATTTCCCCAAATACTTCATATTAATGCATACAATGGCATTTTAGGGAATAACGTAGATAACTAAAATTCTTACATAAGGCAGTTCTTATCCTTCCCCACAGGAAGTTTATTCTAGTACCAGCAACAACAGAAATGGGTATTTTTCTGTTTTAGTTTCCCTTTGACTGTGGAGGGACAAATGGAGCAGAGAAATAGCATAACTTGAGGCCACATAAGGAAGTAACGTCTTCTGAGTCCTTTACTTTGGAAATATCTGGAAGTTGTATAATTATCTGAAAGGTGGCTGAAATTTTACTTTTATTAAAGACAATTACAGCACAAACGCTTTTCTAAATCAATCATCAGTTAGACGGAAAGTAAAAGGATTATTTTAAATTATGCTTAGTATACTTGGAAGGTACGTGGATTCTTTTCAATAGCGGCATTTGTTTGTGAGACTTGGGAATTCAAGGATGTTGGTTTCTCTGTGCAGGTTCAAAGAAGATAAAATTTAATGAGTTCCATTTGTTTCATGAAAAATTAAATTCAGTATAAATGGGGCTGTGTTGCAAAAGTATGTTTATAATCATTTATCCAAACTTCATAACATATTTTTGCTGTAGAAACAATGTCACACATGGAAGCAGGTTCACTAAAGCTTGTTTATTCCTCCAAATACCTGACATGTAACAGATGATGTTCGCTGTGTGATGAGATGGGTCTTTAGAGATCCTTGTGAATCCACGGCTATAATCAGTTCCAACTGCCTCACACAGTTCACATCTTCTTTTCCTAAACTTTCCCAAAGTTATTCATGTTTAAAATTACTTTCAATTCCAGAAGAAAGAAAATACTAATTTGTCCCCACATCCTTTCTTTAGTCGTATAAGATGTTACCAAGACTTGGTAATCACATAGAAACATTGGCAAATGCGTGTTTGAGTGAGTCCTGACCAGCACCAGGGAGTGGGCAGCCCAGAAAACCTGAAATTCCAACATCCCAAGGCCATTTACTCAGAAGGCTTTTTCTTTCTTTCTTTCTTTCTTTCTTTCTTTCTTTCTTTCTTTCTTTCTTTCTTTCTCTTTCTTTCTCTCTTTTTCTTTCTTTCTTTCTCTCCCTCTCTTCTTTCTTTTCTTTCTTTTTTTTTTTTCTGTCACCCAGACTGGAGTGCAGTGGCACGATCTCAGCTCACTGCAACTTCCGTCTCCCAGGTTCAAGCGATTCTCCTGCCTCAGCCTCCTGAGTAGCTGGGATCACAGGCACCCACCAACACATCTGGCTAATTTTTGTATTTTTAGTAGAGACGGGGTTTCACCATGTTGGCCAGGCTGGTCTCAAACTCCTGACCTCAGGTGATCCACCTGCCTTGGCCTCCTAAAGTGCTGGGATTATAGGCGTGAGCCACCACGCCCAGCCTCAGAAGTCTTTTCTGTCCTACTTCAGAGGTTTTACTTTCACTTATTTTGCTGCTTCTATGTGGAAATGTACAAATTCCTTCTCAAGAAAAACAGAATCAGATTGATACTGAGGACACGACTAACTCGTGAACTCTCTAGATTTACATCAGAACAGTTGCCTTGGTAAAGCTGTTTAGGAAAAGCAATTCCAGCAAAGACAAATCACTCTTCAGTTATTGTGAATAGAAGAGTAAAAAGAAACTGACTGCTTTTTTTCTGCTCTTCCCTTTAACACTCACACACAAGTCACATATACACACACATGCAGACTCACACAGACATAAACACACACACGTGCCCACATAAACACATATGCACCCACCTGTCTCTCTGGCTTTCCGACTCCTCCACCTACCTCTGACCTTCCATATGTGGTCACGTAGTCCGGGAGCACCTATGTTATGTAGCAACCAAGGACTTTAGGAAATTTTTCAAATATTCTTCCTGAAGCTAGCAGTGAAAAACCAGCCAGCTCATTTTATGCAGAAGGAAACCAAAGATTTACGGGCATATGTCAACTCAAGTCAATTCAGAAAATGGCTAGTGAGAACCAGTCCATGTTCTCACCTAGTAAAATGGTTAGTGCCACTTTTTTTGGTTTTACTTTACTTTTCTGAACTATACAGAGGAATGAATAAAGTTTCTGTATTTCCCAAGAAAGACAAAATGGACTCTACTCACATGAGACACTTCTTTAAACACAGAAGCAAGGCCTCTAATATTCAGTTGCTTAAGCTCATTCAACTTGTAGAGGCAGCTTGTTTGATCTTCTACCCTGGCTCAGTGAGCCCAGCAGTATTTCTTTTTCTGTCACTACACTCTTCTACCTAAACGCTGTGGACAGCTCCACCTGAGCAGTGCATAAGCTGCGAAGGACTGTGTCAGTCTTAAAACACTTAAGGGTGATGGCGAATAGGCCACTCCAAGGGGTGTCGGGTTCTCACCACTGGAGATGTTCAAACAATGCCTAAACGACCACTGGGAAACAATAGTGTAAAGGAAATGAAATCTTATACAGAATTATGACTTTTAAAAATGTTTGTATTGTGAAAAGCACATAAACCATGAATGTACAATTTAAAAATTAGAAAGCGTATACACTCATGTAACCACTACCTAGATCAATAACAACTTTTCCAGCACTGCAGATGTCCTGTTTGTTTGTTTGTTAATTACGCAAGTATGGAATGGACACCTACCTTGTATCCAGATGCTTAGCTAGTGCAAAAGCTACAGAAATGAATTATGAGAGAAAAACTTTGCCTTCTTTGAATTTGCAGGCTATCATGTAGCATGTATTGAATGATTACTATGTATGTGGACTTTGCTACACGTTTTACTTGAACATCTTTTTATTTTCTGAGGTATATATTATTTTGACCTTACCTTTGTTTTACGGGTGAGAAAATTGAGATAATTTACATCATCTTCAATCCCAGGATTCCTTTATTCTTCGCCTGAGGCCTTAACTCAAATAATCTCATAGCCAGAGAAGCAGAAGTTGTGGAA
This sequence comes from Pan paniscus, assembly GCF_029289425.2. Taxonomy (NCBI): domain Eukaryota; kingdom Metazoa; phylum Chordata; class Mammalia; order Primates; family Hominidae; genus Pan; species Pan paniscus. The sequence continues at coordinate 187,829,755 of NC_085926.1, read as the reverse complement.
ATGTTTATGATACAACAATTGAAAGTCTAATTTTTGCTTTCTTTCTCAGGCCTCTATAAAACCAAAATGTGGGCGCATGATCAGCTTCTCATCTGGAGGAGAGAACCCTCATGGGGTGAAGGCAGTCACCAAGGGAAAGAGGTGTGCTGTGGCTCTGTGGTTCACCTTGGACCCACTTTATAGAGAATTGGTGAGTTTCTCACCCGCCCAGAAAGCCAGTTAGGCTTGCTTCATGAACTGCTTTATCTGAGAAGTCCTTTAAATTGCTTCATCTGAGGAAAAGAAGAGGGTAAAGGCAGTTCTTAATCAGATATGTTCTAGTAAGTGAAGATGTTTGTAGAAATAGCTATGTCAATGATATTTGATAGTCACTAATCTGTCTTGACCTTATTAACAAATTGTAAGGCTGGGCGCGGTGGCTCACTCCTATAATCCCAGAACTTTGGGAGGCCGAGGCGGGCGGATCACTTGAGGTCGGGAGTTCGAGACCAGCCTGATCAACATGCTGAAACCCCATCTCTACTAAAAATACAAAATTAGCTGGATGTGGTGGCATGCGCCTGTAGTTCCAGTTACTCGGGAAGCTGAGGCAGGAGAATCGCTTGAACCTGGGAGGCGTAAATTGCAGTAAGCCGAGATCGCACCACTGCACTTCAGCCTGGGCAACAGGGCAAGACTCTGTCTCAAAACAAAAACAAAAACAAAAACAACCCTGTGGCATCAGGGAGGAATCACTTTTTATTGGTCACCCAGAAGACGGATTTGTTTTCTCGCAAATCATAAGAAATAGTATTGAATCATTTATGAAACTTATTTGAAAGAGGGCAAGGAAACCTAAAAGATTATTATTACTTATTACTGTTATTACATTAAGTATTTCAATATTATTATATGCAAACTAGCTGAGGACACTTAGCTAGGAGGAGACCATGATCTCATCGTTTTGGAAGCCCGTGGGCAGATGTCATAGTCTCCACCTGTGGAGCTGCAGAGGCATGAATTAAGACCAATGGGTAGAAGCCCTGGAGGGAAAATTTGGGCTCCACACAAGGAATAACTTTCAAATAGTCACCACAGTTTGGCAGAATTGTCTGCTTTGGAAGCACTGATTGGATGGCTCCAATCAAAGCCCAGGCAACTGCTTAGCATGGAACGCTGAAATGGAATCTAAAACATCGTAGCAGAGGCTTAACTGGATGACCTCCAAATCTTCTCCAGCCCTAAGTATTGATGAAGCTATGAAATTCTATTCTTAAAACTGGCATTCTATCCAGTTTTCCTTCTTAGGTTCCTAAGTTGAATCCAATTTCATCAGAAACTATTTAAAAATAATGCGTTTTTCTCATATACTTTTCACCATCAAATCTAACTTACAAAGTGTTTCCCCACATTCCCTAAGCCATTCTTTCACATATTTTACAAAAGACCTATTGTGACCTTTTATTGTACAAAAGAGCTATTATTATCTGCCTTGGAAACTCTGCTAGATAGGCCCTAGGGGTAGAAGAGTGAACAGAACAAGGTCCTGGACTATGAGGAGCTTGGACAGAACAGCTAGTAAATATGCTGTAAGAAGAGAACAGTATATGTTTTGTAGCAGGGAATCAAGGAAGACTTCTATAAGCTCAGACCTAGAAGCAAAGACGATAGCCAGGCATAGAAAAAATGGCCCTGGCTGGGCGTGGTGGCTCACGCCTATAATCCCCGCACTTTTGGAGGCCTAGGTGGGTGAATCACCTGAGGTCAGGAGTTGGAGACCAGCCTGGCCAACATGGTGAAACCCCATCTCTACTAAAAATACAAAAATTAGCCTGGCGTGGTGGCGCGCACCTGTAATCCCAGCTGCTCGGGAGCCTGAGGCAGGGGAATCGCTTGAACCCAGGAGGTGGAGGCTGCAGTTGCAGTGAGCTGAGATCACTCCACCACATTGTAACGTGGGCGACAAGAGTGAGACTCTGTCTCAAAAAAAAAAAAAAAAAAAAAAAAAAGAAGAAGAAAAAGAAAGAAAGGCCCTGACAAAAGGACCAGAGCACAGAGTCCTGAAAACCTCAAGGGAGCAGCAAACAATTGCCTTCCCCTATCATTACTTTATATCCTGGTATTTTCCATCTCCAAAATGCTAGCATTCCATCAAAGCATTTTTTTTAAACTAAGGAACCTATGTAAATGGGTAGACAGTGAAGAGAAAATTATTGAAATATTACCTCACTATTCTAGTATTCAATTCAGCAGATATTTAATCTATTTCATCATTCAGTATCCAAACTCTCTTTTCCAAGGTATTGTTCTCTCAAAATAAGCTAACACAAAGTAAGTTCTCTTTGCTCCTTTGTAATAGGAAACATCAACGCCAGCGTCCCTTCCTCTGATGGAAAAGTACTAGAAAACCTCTCCAGTCTTCAGGCCGTAGCGGCATCTAGTGGCCACAGTGGGAAATGACCAGAACTTTTTCCTCAGCTAAATTAGCCCAGGCTGTGAATCATTCTTTGCTACACGTGGAGATCATCTATTGATCGTTACAAACTACTAACATCTGTGTTTCAGGAGGTTTAAAAGCTCCCCGGGTGATTCTAACGTGCAGCAGCAGAGTTTGGGAGTTCCTGGCCTAGACGTCTTTTTGCAGATTGAATCTCTGAGAAAAAAAAAAAAATGCCTACCTATGAACAAGTCATTAGAGCTGGCCGATTCTCATGCTTATTATGAATTAAAGGGTCTCAGTTCTCAAGGAGTATTTAGCAACATCCTTTTAAGGATGCAAGGATGTTCGAAGCTTCATATATATTGGTTCCAGCTCTTGAATTTCTTTCCCTTAATGAGAAACAAGATTACAATCATTTCTTGTGGTCAACAGATGTGAAAGCTTTGTATGTGTATCGATTTGTTAAGTATCAGGATTGTTTTCCTCGGCCCGGCGCGGTGGCTCAGTCCTGTAATCCTAGCACTTGGGGAGGCCGAGGCGGGCAGATCACCTGAGGTCAGGGGTTCGAAACCAGCCTGGCCAACATGGCGAAACCCCGTCTCTACTAAAATTACAAAAATTAGCCAGGCATGGTGGCATATGCCTGTAATCCCAGCTACTGGGGAGGCTGAGGCAGGAGAATCACTGGAATCCAGGAGGTGGAGGTTGCTGTAACCCGAGATCGCACCACTGCACTCCAACCTGGGCAACAGAGTGAGACTCTGTCTTGAAAAAAAAAAAAAAAAGAAGATTGTTTTCCTTATATTTGTAAAGTAGTACTTGGGCTTTTTATTTAGATGTGGCAGCAACTTAATTTTCTGTTATTTAGTATATCTAGTCCTTTTAGTTGCCTTTTTGTAAACATTTTTTATTACAAGCTCTTGCATGAAAGGGGCTTTGTTTTCAATTCATAAAATAGTTATTTATTTAACTTACTGTGCCCAGGCACTGTGTTAAAGACCGCCTATAGGGAATGCACACTAGTAGGATATAATTCCTATTTTCAAGGAGCTTGAAGTCAAATTGGAGAAATAATACAAGGACCCAACTAATTAAACCACAAGGCAAGGTTTGGTAAGAATCCTTAGCAGCAAATGCATGGTTTGAGGGATATAAAAAAGTAATCCAAAAAGGCTTCTTTGAGGAGATGGCATTTGAAAAAAAGCTTTAAAAGATCAATTTCTTTAGGGAGAGGCATTTTAGACAGAGAAAGGCTTCATCCATTTACACATTTACTCATCAAAGAAAATAGAACTCTTGCCACATGTCAGTGGCTTTTCTGAGCACTGAAAATACAGTAGTGACCAAGAAGATAAGATGCCCTGCTCTTCTGGAGCTTACATTCTAGTGGAAGGAAACAGATCCCAAAAAAGTAAAAAATAAATAAATAATCGAGAGATTTTTCACACGGTGACCAATGATGTGTGGAAAATGGAACAAGACAACTGATTCTGGAGTGAAAGGGTAGGAGCGGCAAATTGTGAGGCCTCGCCAAACAAGTGGCATGTGAGCTGAAACCTAAGAAATGAGAAGTCCACTAGGATAAATGTCTGGAGGAGAGTATTCCAGGCAGAGGACAAGCTGCAAAGGCCCAGAGACAATAAGATGTTTGGAGTCGCCAAGAAACAAAGAAAGCCAGAGCATCTGGAATATGGCAGACAAGAGGGAGAGTGGCTTCAGTAGAGGACGTGGAGGCGGCAGGAGCCGGATTCCACAGGCTGATTGGGAAATGCGAATTTTATTCTAACTAGTGGAAAGTCATGTAGTCCCCACACCCCAACACACACACACACACACACACACACACGCATCTCCTCCAGTCCTGGAGAGTTACAGGATACAGAAGATTACTTTAGCTAACATGTGGGCTTGGACTGGAGTAGTAATAGAGAAGGTAAAAAGAGATGGAAGGTTTGAGATACAATTTGGAGGTAGACCAACTGCACCTGCTGATGGATTAATGTGAGGAATAAAAGAAAGCGTAGAATATAATGGGAGCATCCAGAGAAACACTTAATTCAGAATTGGATTAGGGAATTCTTTTGAAAGTGTTACATTCAGGGAGCTTGAGGTAAGTTAAGAAGTTGGAATATAAGGTGAGGAGAAGGGAGGCAAAATAAACCTAAAGAAGAGAGAAAGGTATGAATAAGAAGAGAGAATAAACACCGCATATTCTCACTCATAGGTGGGAATTGAACAATGAGATCACATGGACACAGGAAGGGGAACATCACACTCTGGGGACTGTTGTGGGGTGGGGGGAGGGGGGAGGGATAGCATTGGGAGATATACCTAATGCTAGATGACGAGTTAGTGGGTGCAGCACACCAGCATGGCACATGTATACATATGTAACTCACCTGCACATTGTGCACATGTACCCTAAAACTTAAAGTATAATAATAAAAAATAAATAAATAAATAAATAAATAAATAAATAAATAAATAAAAAAGAAGAGAGACAGGTATAAGGCAACTTCTTATAAGCACACCAAGAAAAGTAGACCTGAAACTTCAAGCAGTAGGGACCCATTGAAGAGCTGTGAGTAGGAAAGAGATATAATCAGATATAAGCCAGTAGGATTCATTAGAAGCATGTGAGGGTGAGTAGTGAAGCAGCGAGAGCAATTTGGAGGCTGCGGCAGTAATTAAGAGATGATGAGGGCTTACAATGGTGGCTCTCAAGAGGGAGCGATTGGCCGGGTGCAGTGGCTCACTCCTGTAATCCCAGCACTTTGGGAGGGCGAGGCGGGTGGATCACCTGAGGTCGGGAGTTTGAGACCAAGCCTGGTCAACATGGTAAAAATATAAAAAATTAGCCGGGCATGGTGGTGGGTGCCTGTAAACCCAGGTACTTGGGAGGCTGAGGCAGGAGAATCGCTTGAACCCGGGAGGCAGAGGTTGCAGTGAGCCGAGATCGCGTCACTGCACTCCAGCCTGGGCAACAAGAGCAAAATTCCATCTCAAAAAAAAAAAAAAAGAGGGAGCAATGTTGCCCTCTAGTGGGCATTTGGCAATATCTGGGGGTTGGTGGGGGAGGTTGTTATTGACACCTGTGGTAGGTAGAGAGGACGGGGTGTCGCTGAGCATCCTGCAGGGCACAGGGCAGCACCACCCTCCCACCCCCCAACAAGTAATTATCTGGTCTAAAAATGTCAATCAGACCAAAATTGAGAAACCCTGACCTAAACTCCGGCAACAATAGTGCATTGAGGAGAAAGGGGCAGAGACAGCAGATAGAACAGAATAGGTGACTTATCAGATGCAGGAAACCATGGTCGGGCTTTTAAGGCAAATAGATGAGCGATGCTGGTCTTTACCGAGAGAGAGCCTACGTGAAGAACAGAGCAGGTTCTTGGGGAGAAAATGGTGAATTCAGCTTGACCACTGAACTGAGATGGCTATGGGGCCATGAATTAGAAAGGGTAGGAAGCGGTTGAACATACAATCGTTCTTTGCAGGAGAGAAAATCTTAGAAAGTAATTGCTTAGGACCCAGGAATGTTAGGAGAAGGCATCTGTCTGGGGATGAAGAGGAGGTGTTCAATGCTTAACTGGATTTAGCATCAACCCATGTACAGATGGATGCCAGGAAGTGTTTGGGAAGTGTCTGCTGATGAGACTGATTATTATGCTTGTAACAGAAATGTGTAAATTGTCTTTTTTGCAGGAGCGAATACAGGCTGATGAAGTGATTGCAATTCTGGATCAAGAACAGCAAGGGAAGCATGAACTGAATATCAACCCTAAAGATGAGCTATAAAAATGAGAAAGAATGTTCTATCAAATATTTATTTAAATTGTTAATCTTATGAGAACCTTTTTATTTTTGTACAGAGCCATGGTATAAATTAACAGGTTAATGTCAGTCATCAGATCTTCCTTCTCTTCCTAAGGATGCTTTTGTTGCCTCACTCAATCTATCAATCTATCTTTCTTGTTTTGGGTTGTTTTCTCTCTCTCTCTCTGTCTTCTTAGAGACATGGTCTAACCATGTTGTCTAGGATAGAGAGCAGTGGCTATTCACAGATGTGATGATAGCACACTGGAGCCTCAAACTCTTAGGCTCAGGCGATCCTTCAAGCCTCCCGGGGAGCTGGGACCACAGGCACGTGCCACCACACCCAGCTCTCTTTCTTGGTTTTTCATCATTTCATGTATCTGTCAAAGCCCAGTTCACCTCCTCCCCCAAACACACACACACACACACACACACACACACACACAATTAAGTTGCTGCAAATTCAAAAGCTTAGAGAGAATAAGCTTCTTGGTGGTGAAACTACAACTCTCATGTGTGCTCCAGTTCTAAAATTAACCTGTGCCTGGTCTCTGAAGCCCTTTCTTGCTCTGTGCCTTTCAGCCACATCCTTAGGTGCTAACGGCCATGAGCTCCGACTCTCCAAAGTGAGCTCCACTTTGGGTCTGAGGAGCACCTGGCAGAGTCCACGCTGCCTCAGGTATCATGGGCGTAATGATCACCCAGGCTCCGGGAGATCTCATGGATGATTACTGTATGAGACAGAGGGGACTTCAGTCTTTCCAGGGCCTTGGTGGAATTTTTGGCTCTGGTGTTTTCGCCAGACAATAAACTTACACTGGAAGCTTTGATTCACCCTCCACAGTACTCCAGAAAGGACTGTCCTATAAGTTGTACATTTTAAAAGGTCATGTAGAGGTTGTAGTAGAATGGCTTTTCACCCTGGTGACTTTGGAAGAAAATCTTGAATACTGCCTGCATCCGGGCACCTAGGTTGCCTAGGAGTGGGGTCCACTGATGAAAAGAGGTGTTTTGTACTTACATAAGAAAAATAAATTTCTGATTGATTTAACCGTCATCTGCTTATATTTTGGGGGCCCCTCCTCATTGCTGCTATCCAGCACACAGATTTGTGCTTGTGGCTGATTTGTTTAATAAAGGGAGGCTTATTTTAATATCTGGCATTTATTTTTGTTCTCCCAAATGTTTGGTTTATCTTCACAGAATGGTTTTGTAATTACATAGGAGCTTTTGGGACCACTTTAGGGGCAACGTTGGGACATGACTATTGTTGCTGGTGCAGTGGCCTCAGGAAAGGTGGGGACACCGCTCTTGAAGAACAGAGATGGAGACCAAACTGGGCATTGATCCAGAGAATGCTTGGTTCCAGGTCCCACTTCTAAGAAAGACACTACAAAGGCATAGTTCTTTGGGGATGGGGTTCTTCTAACCTAGGGGAGACTTTATCATTTGCCTGTGGGAGATCACATGCCTTTATGACGGGCAGTGGTGGAGGGAAGATTTACTTTCTGCCGTTTACAATCTGGTGAGTGGTAAGAACATTCATCCATTGAAATTGAAAATTTGAGTTAGTGATGTATGAACCATCTGTTTTTTACTGAACCTTCTGGTTGTATTTTAATCATGGGAAAGTGGAAAGAGCATTGGATTATCCTCCCAGTTCTATCAAATATGCCCTGCTGTGTGATATAGAACTACTCTCTTTCCCTTTCCAGACTTTAGTTCCCTTCTCTGAAAATGACATAATTGATTGTAACAAGGCCCTCCCTCCTACTCAAAATACAAACAAAGAAAAAAGAAAAAAAAGAAACCAAAACCATTTTAGAAATAGTCGCAACCAAATTTATTTCTGCTAACATTTAGAGAGTCGTGAATGGTTTTTTTTTTTTTTTTTTGAGACGGAGTCTCACTGTCGCCCAGGCTTGAGTGAAGTGGTGTGATCTCAGCTCACTGCAGCCTCCACCACCTCCCGGATTCAAGCAATTCTCCTGCCTCGGCCTCCTGAGTAGCTGGGATTACAGGCGCCTGCCATAATGCCCAGCTAATTTTTGTATTTTCAGTACAGATGGGGGTTTCACTATGTTGGCCAGGCTAGTCTCGAACTCCCGACCTCAGGTGATCCACTTGCCTTGGCTTCCCAAAGTGCTGAGATTACAGGTGTGAGCTACCGCACCCGGCCATGAATGGGTTTTTTATGTGTGTACCTGATTTTTAAAAACTTAAACCCAAATTTAGGCCTAAAAGTTCTTGAGCTTTGCAAAGGTAGATTGCTATTTGTCCTCCCACTGTGAAGAGCTTCTTGGCACTCAGATTTGCTCATTGGAGGATCTGGGTGAGGATCTGATTTCTGTTTTCTGGCAACAAGGCATCAACATAGAAACAGTCTTTGTTTGGCTCCTTAAAGTTCCCGCTTCCTGGGTGCAATGGGCACTAGGGGAGAGGCAGGGACTTCATCACTGATTCTTATATTCAGTCCCACAGAAAGTGGGTGAAGGCCGAAGAGATGTTGTGTTAGAGCCACATCTTGTGCCATTTGCTGACAACACAGGGTAGTTATTCTTGTTTTGCCGGTTAACCATGTTGCTTTACACCTGAAACATCATGTATATACTAAAGCATTTACTTCTTAATCTGCTCCACATCAAACCATACATAATTTCATTCAAATATTTAGGGAGTGTCATCGGACGACTTAAAAAAAAGTGAAGCTTAGAAATTGCAGTTCGTATGGTACATAATCCCTTGTGTAGAAGGATGGAAAAGCCCATTAGGACGTTTGTTGCTTTTACAGCTGAAGGAGGGCGTAGAAATCACAGTTCAATTTCATCTTTCTTTTTGGGTAGAAAGTGAGGCTTAGAGGTGGTAAAGATGATCCCATGGTTACAGAATTTGAGCAACAGAGCCGAGCTAAAGCCAGGACTGTTGAACTTGGTTATGCAAGAATGCCTGCGGGAGTGTACATGGGGGCTGGAACCCTGGCACAGGGCTTTGTCCAGCTGGTGGAAGGGATGTCTTATTCTATTTGCCCAGAGGTGGTACTTGCTTGCCAATCTATGGACCTGCAGGGCTATGTCTTTCCAGAAAGGGTGTCTTTTCTAATTCTCACGAAGTGCTGAATGTGCTTGAGTCAGCCTAGGTTAAATAGTCCAATGTGTACGAATAGTACATCTCATCTGTGTTATCTGAGGAATTACCATTGGTCTTGGTGATGATCCTTCCCTTGTGTGAAAAGTCTGCAGCTCACAAAGCTTTTATTTTCACCTGTATTATTGTTTTGAATGCTTATAACACAGAGCATGTTCACACACTGGGAACCCCAGGAGGTATTCTGGGCATGGATCGTGATGTCCATTTTGCAGATGAGGACATGGAGAGCAGTGGAGAGAGGTGATTACCTGGGGTCACGCGGCTCAGAGTGTCCAGGTCTGAGCTAGAAGCACAGTCTTTTGGGTCAGAAGGGAGAAAAGAGCACCAGGGTTGTTGCTCCCCTGGCCGTGCTTCTAGGCATATGAAATGTAAAATAATAAATGTGAATAAAAAAGTCTGATTTTACCAAATCAAGAAAACCTTTTTCTCCTCTTTTATTTTCCTGCTGAGGGATGTATGTTGGCATACTTCCTCTTCTCTCCTCTGTGATATATTGAATACGAGTTGTATTATTCAATTTGATTCAGCCCTATTTTTAAAGACATACCTTGAGCCTTGAACTGCTTTTATGAAGCTCACAAAAGGGAAGAGGATTCTAGTCAGGTATCATTTTTCTCTCCCTCAAAGGCAAAAAGAATCTTGAACTTAAATTTCTTCCTTAGGAAAATCTGACACAGGACAGAGTGATACCGTGGATGGGCGAAGCGCTTTCTTCACAGCCCCGAACCTACACTGTTTGACAAGGAAATCTCCGTTTTAACGCGCTCTTAAGACTTTGAATGCACTCTTCATCATTGACATCGTAACATTTTTGGCACTTCCTCAGCTGAGGAGAAGCCATGGAATGAGTCAGTGCTATTTAATAATATATACCTGTGAATTTTAATTGAAGTACAAATGCTGAATTATTTCACACAAGAGAACCACAGGGAATGACTCCCTCACTGACGTCAAGAAAGGAGGTAATGGGGGCCGCCTCACCAGTTCCTTATGCCAAAACATTGAACATTCTGAGCTGACTGACAGTGGTGTGGCTGAGAAGTGGGAAAATGTTGACCTGTTCCCACATCCAGAGCACTTTAGGGAAACAGGAGCCATTGGCAACAACTCCAGACCACAAGTCCGTGTTACAAGCCCTCTCTGCCTCCTGCCAAGAAGGCTGTGATGTGAAATGACGTCTCACATAGTTCCAACTGCCCACCCACAAATCCTCTACTCCCAGATAATTTGATGTTTCCAACAGGAGGCATATAGACTTTTTTTTTTTTTTTCTCCTGAACCTGGTTGATTTCTTCAAACACATCAAAACAAGTAACATCAACCACTCACTGAGCTCACTGCTGGGTTGGAGCTGCAGACTCATTCTGTCAGAGCTTCCCCTTTACCTCCTCCTTGTAGTTCACAGTGTTTTCTGTGCCCACTGCTGACCTCTGAGGCTGGGCAAAGCCAAGTTGCGAACAATCTGACTATTGATTCTGTTTCGCTCTACAATGGATGGCATCAGCTGTAAAAAGTTGGGTTAATGAGGCACCTCTGGCTTCAACTATCTTGTTAAGGGCCTGCAATAAAAATAACCAAACAAGATGTTCCTATCATTTTTTTTCCAGACATGTTGCTGGGGAGGAAAATCTAAATGAATGCTTCGTTTAGTCAACATATGACACACGTTTTCTAGTCATTTTATATGGTACATTTAGAAGAAGGGAGAACAAAAGGTGAATAAGACATGCTGTACCCCCTCTCTTTTTTTTGGTAGAATGGCCACAGAGGAGAGCCAGGGTAGCCTAGAGTTTGACAGTCTTTCTACCTTAACAGTCCCTTTTATAATTATCTGATATCTTCTGCTTTTGAAGGACGAATCAATTTCGAATAGATAAGGCCAAGTGCCTTCTTGATTTGAGCCTCATTTCAACAGTGAATTGAGTGTTACCTATATATATGGGAATCTTGCCCTGGGCCTCTCTCATCAGACCTAGGTGCCTTCCCGCATGACGGCAGCGTGATGACATCGGTCCTAATAATCTTATCCAGACCCGAGGTAAACCCTCCTCTCTTATTCCAAGTTTATGTTTTTACCTCTGAGTTACTACCTGGTGGTGGGTGGGGGTAGAAATAGGGAATGGACAATAAGCATTACCTGGTATGTCTCATCTCTTTCCACTTGTTAATCGTATATTCCATTGTTTCAAAGGTTGTAATCGTGGTTGGCTTTATAAAGCTTTTTTATGGTCTTGAAGCACGTAGCAATCATATGTAACGACATAATTATCTTCAGAGACACGTCAATGCCATCTTCATTGTGTAAATGGGAAAAAACAAACAGGCACAGAGAAGGTGATGTCGTAAAGCCCTGGTCATGTATGAATTCATTTCGCAGAGAGTTTTTGAGTGGCCGTGCCGTTGTAGGCTTAGGGAGGCATTTAAAGATGAATAAAATGTTATCCCTTCTTTTAAGGAACTCAAAGTGGAAAAAAACAGATGTAAACAAATGATCAACTTAAAGTAAGGTGAATGTTACGGCAGAGGATTGTGATAGGGGTAGGAGGAAAGGTCATGCAAGTGGGAAAGGAGTGGTTAGTGGTAGGGAAAAGTTGGAGAGAAGGTGACAGGTGAGCTGGATCTGGCCTGCCTGATCTGCCACCAATACGTGGGAATGAGCCACTTAACCTCTCATTGCATCACAGTGTCCTCAGCTGAAAAGTGTTGCATTTGAACTGAATGATTTCTTGGGTTCTAAAGGATTGAGCCTTCAGAGAAAATGAGAGTTCAGAAAGTTGGTGTTTTGGGGTGGAGTGGAATGAGACAGCCTTCGGAAAGCAGTTTAATGAATGCTGTGAAAATCTTAATAAATACCAGTTAAAGAGTAAGTTTTATTGTATTCACTTGCAAGGGAGGTATTATTCAAGTGGGTAGTGTGAAAGCCCTGAAGGACTGAGCTTGCTTCTGAAAAGCAGAGGAGTAGCTACTATCAGAAATAGCTGACGTGAATTCATCGTTGAGACTAAAGTCAATGGGCTCTACCAGCAGCATATTCCTCTGCCCGTAAGTCCATGAAACTTTCTACCCTACATGACCTGGAACTAATCTACTTCACTCAAATTATTAGACTTTCATATCAGAAATGGGAATAATGACAATATTGCAGCACACAGGTGTGTTGTCTGAAAAGCCTAGCATTTGGTAAACTCAGTCTTTTAATAAAACCCGAAAGCCATGTAATGCTTTACTAATGACATCTTTTCCAATGTCAAACAAGGAACAGAAGGAATCATTGAAAGAAAACCATCTCCAACAGGAGTTAATTGGAGCAATTTACCTCATTTAAAACCAAAGGGTCAAATAGGACATAAAGCAACAAGCATCCAATCACCCTTTTTGTTCTCTGTACCTGTTTTTTGGTGTGTTAAACTTTGCAAATGCCTTTGAAGGTCTTAGGCAATCAGACTACTTAGATTTAGAATAAATTATAGAGTCCCTGAGGCTCAGAAGCTGACTTCAAGTCTTCCGGTCACTGGAGTAATATTCTGGTCTATCACGATAGTCCAGTGTTTAGCAACATTTACTGAATAGATGCTAGAATTTTTATTATATTTCAAGTTCCAAATTTCAGGACTTTTTTTCACAAGGTAATATGAACCAGAATTATATTTCTTTGAAGTTAACTTTGGTTAATTAAATAAAGACTACTTGGAGATTTTCACCCCTTCAGCATCCCAGATAAAGGTGTAAACATCTTTTAGGACAGCTGGATTCTCAGTGGTCTTAATCTGCAATTTATTCTAACTTTAGCTACTTAGTATTAAGTAAAGAACAGGCATGGGCGGTATTGTTGAAGCTCCATTGCCTAGACAGAGTAAAGATTTCTGGGAAAGTAGTCCACTTCATCATTTAGCATTGGGTTCACTAAGTTTTTCACGACATCCCAATAGATGTGATGATTATTCTTATATAGTGGAAAAAATAAAACACCAGAATAGATAAATAATTTGACAGAAGTCAAAGTCAGTAGATGTCAGTTCCTCAAGTTAAAAAAAAAGTTGCTGAACTCTCTAAGAAGATTTTGCAGTTTTGATGTTTTGAATAACTAGGAAGCAGTAGGAATTATTATGAGCTTATCTGACACTAGATCTCACCCGCTCCTCCACACTCCAGTGCAAATCCAGAAGGAGGCGACCTCTTCAGCAAGATGGCTGCTGCCACTGCTCTGAATTGGTTAGACATGATTAAAGCTCTGTCTAAACATGCCCTGGTTTCCTCACAGGGAGCACTTTCAGCCTTCTCTGAACTTCCAGGCCGCAGGGCTAAGCACAGGGTACAGATTTTTCCTTGCAGACGTTTGGCTTCTGAGTGATGTTTTTTTTGTCTCTAAGGGTAATAAAAGTACATCAGATGTTGCTCCCTGTACCAGAAAGTTTGCTTTGAAGAACGCGTGAGCCGCTTCAAAGGCTAGGCATGCTGCAGAGATGGCTGTCCCTGGAGACTGTGAGCTATCGGGGTGTGCCTATTAACTAGGGACACGTTGCCCACCAAGCCACTTACCAGCTAAAGGCTGATTGTCAAAAATGTCAAATGTGACAAATTGGCGTGCCAAAACTGAAAACTGCCCTACCTTCAGAATCAGCATGAAATAAATTATCATGCCTTGAACTCTGTGGTCAAAACATGTCATTTATGTGTAGAAGGATTTACAAATTAAGTAGAATGATATTTGAATGACCATCAAAGTCAGCACAGAGGGCTTTTCATTATTGATCTGAGGTCAACGTTTAACTCATCAGAGCAGGCTAAACAGGGAAGATCAAGTCCATGGTAGGGACCCCAAGGAAGAATCATAGCCACAATTGTGCTTTGTATTTATAGCTTAGCAAATGAACGACACTGCAAACAACTGACTCCAAGTTGGAAGGGACCTCAGAAAGCACCTGACCTTATGCCCTTTATTTTAGAGGTGGAGAAATGTGAGTTACTCAACTTTACTGAAATGTTAGTGGTAGAAATATGGACTCAAAACCAGGTCCTCTGACTCCTAGAGCGGCAGACCACACTGAGAAGCTATGGAATTGCAGAGAAGAGAGCAGACTGTGTTACATGGACTTGCAGCCCTTTCTGCCTTTTACTGGCCTTTAACGCACATCTGTTCAGTGTCTTTATCTATAAAGAAAAGGCTGGTAATATCTATTTCATAAGTTATCTAGAGATTTCATTGGCCAGGCATGATGGCTCATGCCTGTAATCTGAGCACTTTAGGAGGCCAAGGCTGGAGGATCACTTGAGGCCAGGAGTTTGAGACCAGGCTCGGCAACATATGGAGATATTGTCAGGAAGGGAAGGGAAGGGGAGGGGACAGGAGGGGAGGGGCAGGGAGTGGGGGAGGGGAGGGAAGGGGAGGGGAGGGGAAGGGAAGGGAGGAGGGAAAGAAGGAAGGAAGGAAGGAGAAAGAAAGAAAGGAAAGAAAGAAAGGAGAAACAAAGAAGAAAGAGAAAGAAGAAAGAAAAAGAAAGAAAGAGTAAGAAAGAAAAGAAGAAAGATTAATTGAGATTATAAAAAGAGAGCCGAACACATAGCAGGTAATCATTAAAAGACAATGACTTGTGACTATATCAGAACACCTAAAATGAAGGAAAATGAATAGGACCGTGAATTCTCTGGCAATATTTCACCTGCTCTCATGACTTTTTTTTTTTTAGTGCATTATCCCTTGATCAACCTCAGAACCTTCAAGGTTAATTTTCATACAGTTACATTTATAAATAGTCTGATCATAAATAACGCACTTATTGCTAGGGCAGGGGCACAGGAGAAGAGAAACTTGTTACAAAATTACAAAATTGAGAGTGTTTGAACTCCAAGCTGGTTGTCAATCAGCAGTCCAGAAAAGAGAGGCTTGTCTTGTCTGCAGCCACCTCATTTGGTCCTTCTGACAGCCTAGCTTTCTGTCTGCACTGTGACATTACAGCTACTTTGTTTGTGCCAAGCACCTTGAAAGACACAATTTTTACCTATTTCCTTTTACTGAGCTTTCTGTCACTTGCTTTTCAACTGTGTAAAAAACAGAATCGTTAGTCAGCAGCAGAGGGCACTATTAGCATATTTTGCTGTGAGGGGTTAAAAATAAAAAAGAAAGATGCCTCTATGCATTCATTCATTCGTTCATTTTAGCAAGTCTTGATTTAACATCTACTATGTTCTCAGCATTTAGAGAAATGCTAAACAAGCATGAGATGTTGCATTTATAGTCCAGGTGGGAACATGGTATGAAATGATACATGTGGTACATGCCTGAATGCAAAGGGTATATGTTTTGGAGGTTTTTGAGGACAGCAGAGTTCAGTTCGGTAGGCTAGTGTGACCCAGGAAGTATTTGGCAGGAAGTTAGTCTAGAGTTGTTTCTTAAATGATGAGTATGATATGGAGTGGTAAAGATAAAATATATAAAAGATAAAATAGACAACATTAAAAAAATCAGTAAGTCATGCATTGCCATGAATATCAACACTAATTGTTGACAACCACTACCCTGACAAGTATTACTTACCTCTACTGCTTATAATAGTCATCGTGGCTCACATGGGTAGCTGCTTTCACAACCATGATGTCATTTTGCCCTTGCTGTAATCCTGTGACTTCGGCTCTATAGGTATTATTATCCTAATTTTACTATGAGAAAATCAAGGCTTTTAGAGGGAAAGTGACTAGCTTAAGCTCACACAGTCACTAGTACTGCTGGGATCCAAAACTGGTTTTCCTCCCTGCTACTGCAGCAGGAAACCATAAATTTGTAACACAGACTCCCCTGGAAAAGAGGGTTTGGGATGTGAAATTAAAAGGAAAAGTCACAGCTGTTAGGCTACCTACAGGTTACCAAGGGCTTGATTGAAAGCTAAACTGAGGTATTGGGGCTTGATCCTGTAAACCTCAGGGAGGATTCTGAAGTTTGGGAGAGCTCGACACAGGTGGTTATAGATTGTAGTTGTTAGATTAACAAAGTCAACCTGAGAAGGATTGGAGGAAAAAAGGTCAATTGTCAGGGATACCAATAAAGCCAATGTTACACTAATCAAGAGTTGGGTGGGAGGGAATTTGGGAGTAGTCTGCCCCAGTGGGAAGGAGATTTTATCTTTGTCATTGTCTATAGTTGCTGGCACATAGAAATAATACAAGGCAGGCTAATTTCGAATCGGTTTTGTATTGGTTTGAGACCTCTAAAGACAACACCTTGTCATTGCCTGCACCCAGGGGTATCCAATCCTACCGATTGCCTAGCTTAGTCCACCACTGCCGAGGCACATGTGAGGAAGCCTGAGGCAGGCTGGCAGCCGTGGAACTTGCAGGTGAAGGACTAAGCAGAGACATCCTGAAGGAAAAACCAATCAGAACTTGGAGGCTGTCAGAGTCACCAAGAAGAAAAGATAAAAGTTATGTCTCTGAGCTGTTGAGCCTAAGAAAATAATGATGTCAGTGATGCAAGCAGAGAAACGAGGGAAAACATCAACTAGTTTCATAGGGAATTTGACCTTATTACACAGAAGGACTCCCAAGTAGCAACTGAACACTTAGCTGGAATGTTTTCGTATAAATGTATTTCCTACTCTGTTTAGTGATTTCTTGCTTGTCATCTTTTTCTTTACCTGAAAACTTATAAATTACTTTTAATAGCTCTTCTACAGGTAAATTAACTGAGGTGACAGGTAACACTGAGGTGTTAGTGCTAACACTCCTTGCTTAAAACCCTTCCAATGATGTAGAAACAAATCCCAGCGATCTTCTGGCTTCCTTGCCGTACGCTGGCGTCCTTGCCTACCTCCTCAACCCTGCATGCTGCCACTTTCCTCCTCTCTATTCCCTACCCTGTAGCATGGCCCTCTCTTGTCTCTCAGATGTTTACATTCGATTCTCTCTGCTGAAAACACTGTCCTCCCACCACCACTCTGGTTTCACCAGGAAACTCCGACCGTGGGTGGTCACCCATCCCACTTTCCCTGGGACCGAGGGGTCTGAAAACCAAACTTGGACAGTTGGTCACTCCACATCATGCTGTGGCTTAGGTCTGGAAGATTTCTTCCTCCAGGAAGCCTTCTCTGATGCCATGTACTCCTAGGCTAAGTTCGGTCTCTCTGCAGAGTAGTCCAGACCCACCCTTCCTTACCCTTCTCACACTCCTAATTATTGAGTTTATATTCATCTCTTCTGCTGTCCATGGTAGTGAACTTTGTGCCATCACCACTCTCACCATCTTGGTCTAAGCCACCATCATCTATCTCTCTGCTGAATTACTGCAGTATCCTCCTAACTTTTCTTTTTGCTTCCGCTCTTGTCCTCTTTCGGTGTATTCTCAACCAAAAAGCCAGCGGTATCCTTTTAAACATAAATTAGCTTATGTCATTCCTCTGCTCAAACATCTTTCGTTGGTTTTGCATCTCATTGGCTAAGTCATTAGAACAGCCACCAAGACCTGAGGCAGCTACCTCTCTGTTCTTATATCCTATATACTCTCCCCTTGCTTAGTTGGCTGCAGTGGCACTGGCCTCCTTACTCTTCCTAGAACATGCCTGTTGCCTAGCATGCTCCAGCCTCAGGGCTTTGCATTTACTGTTGTTTATGCCTGAGCCATTCTTCCCTCAGGTGTCTACGTGGCTCATTCCCCATGTCTATCAAGTTGAGATCAAAGATCACCTTCCTGGGGAGGTCCGCCATGACCTCTCTCTACAACTGAACTCCTGCAGTCAGCATTCTCACTCCCTCTCTCTGCTTAATTTTTTCTTTTTTTTTTCTTTATTTTATTATTTTTTTTGAGACGGAGTTTCGCTCTTGTTGCCTAGGCTGGAATGCAATGGTGCAATCTCGGCTCACCACAACCTCCACCTCCTGGGTTCAAGCAATTCTCCTGCCTCAGCCTCCTGAGTAGCTGGGATTACAGACACGTGCCACCACGCCTGGTTAATTTTGTATTTTTAGTACAGACGAGGTTTCTCCATGTTAGTCAGGCTGGTCTTGAACTCTCGACCTCAGTTGATCCGCACACCTCAGCCTTCTGCTTATTTTCTTCATAACCCTTAATATCATAACTTCCTACTTATGTGTAATCTAACTTGATTTATTGACTACCTCCTTCTGCCCAGAATAAAGTTTCTAAGACAAGAGTTCCATTCATTGCTATATTTCCACAGTTTAAAATATTACATGACACAGATAAGAAATGCATAACTATTAATTAAATGAGTAATTAATTAATGTACACACAATTAAATGAAAGAGTGAACAAACACATTGGAAAGGATAACTGACTGAAAGTCACAAATTTTAGCTTAATCACTCAGGATTTGGGAGGCTCTGAGAAAATTACCCTCTAACTCAAATTCTTAATTTCTCCAACTAAAAAATGAAGGCATTAGTCTCAATACTCTTTGAGAATACTATAAGTAATGGTACTGTCAAAGTCTAGGAGCCAATGATAAGTATGAACTAGAATCCAAATTTGTTGCTAAACAGGGTCCAAAAGCAAGAAACAATAACAAGGGAAAGAGAAGCATTGTGCAAATTCCAACTGAGAAAAAAATATATACAAGAAACATGAGAATTCCATATGTGAGGAAACACACAAAAGGCAGGTGACTGGGGCAAGCTGACACAGTCAATTTGTTACAGGGCTAGGATTGAACCTCAGCCCAGGGATATGTTGCCCTGGCAGCCTGGAAGAGAGAGTCAGTCCCCATCTGATTACAAAGCCCTGCACTGATACAATTTGTGACGAGAACACTGCCTGGAAATCTTTCCTCGTACCCGCCTAATGGCCCCCAGAGTGGGTGGATTCTCGAATTAGTCATATGAGAACAGAAGGCTTAAGAGAAGACACATCTAAGTTCTAGGCTGTTCCACTTAGAAGAGTATCATGTCTTCGGAAATGGAAAGCAGGGTCACCGTGCGCACAACTTTCTGCCCACTGCAACACTGTCTCTGGTGGGAGCAACAAGCTGGCCACCATTTTAGGGCAAATGGGGAGGGTGGAAGGGACTGGATTGGTAAATTTGAAACAGACACTGTAAGCACTACGGCTGCCACACCCTGAGTGCGAGGAACAAGACCGGTTATTCAACTTCCCCTGTATAGCTACTGTATGGAAACGATGCCCAGTAAGGTCAGAGAGTTATCCTGCAGTAACCAAACCCATGGTGTTGCACTGATTATCAGAGCGATCTGCTTCTGCCGTTGTGGTTGAGTAGGATTTTGCTGTTGTCACCTTGTTTGGTAATGCAGAGATAGCAAGCGTTGCAGATGTAATTGTCCTTATTAAAATATCCTCTTGGCAGTTCCTGGTGTGTGTGTGTGTGTGTGTGTGTGTGTGTGTGTGTGCTCATGTGTATCTCTATGTGTTTACCAACCTCTTCAATCTTCACAGAGCAGCTCTGGGAACCTGGTTTCCACCTTAAGGAAGTAATCATAAATGGGACTAAGATCCAACTAACAGATATCAAATGCCTAGTTCATGCTAGTCATTTTCTTGGACGTTTTGTGCTGCTCTGAAACCTTGAGAGCCAGAATGATTGGTTCCATTTATAGACAAGAAAACTGAGGCTCAGAGACGTTGGGAGGTAAATACTCAAGGCTCTACTGAGAGCAAGTTGTCAAGTCAGGATATAAGGATTTTAGGATTTGTCTGCCAGACACAGAAATATTTCGTCAAATAAAATCTTAGGCAGACTACCACTGTAAACAGCAGGAAAAATCAGAGCTTCTTGGGCTGAAGCAAGAGTCAGGAATTTGGAGCTCTCTCCGCTAACCCCTTCTCATCTTTCCCCATGGTCTTCCTGGAGCTCTGTGGAACACACCTGAAAAGGCTTGCTGGGTGAACTTGATTTCACTCCCAGCTCTAAAGTTCTATTAATCTAAGATTCACAGAAGTTCCTACTCATATCCGGATGTAAACTATTTACTCCTTTCTTTGGATGAGCACTCAGTATTCAGACCTCCGATATGGGAATCTGAATTTATTCACAGTTTACAGAATCATAGACTACTAAGAGTGGAAGAGACCGTAGAAATTAATAAAGCTGGTAACTCTACATTTTAACTATACGATAATCCTTTTTTATTTTCACTGAGTCATAGCAACCCAGAAAAAGAAAATGATTTTCCCGGGGCAGTCATCCAGTCAGTTGTCCTCTGTCCTCCAAAGAGGTGACATTTATAATATATAACAAGCAGTACATTCTCAACAACCAGAACAAATAAAGCATGGGGCAGGGGCCAGGCCCACAACCTGGATTGTGAGGAGGTCTCAAGGTTTTAAAGGAGGAACTGAGGAGGCTAGAGGCAGAGGTTGCTGTGGTTCAGGGGCTGGGGCTGGGGAAAGTGGCTATTTATGAATTGTCTGAAGTTTTGCCCTACTGCTGATGCTGCTTCCTTTTCAGAAGGGGACAAAAGAGGCAGGGAGGAGCAGATCTTCTGCCAGTCAAATGTCACATTAAAGAATTCCACCCAGATCCACACAGGTGCAGACACCTGAGGGGCATTGCCATTCAGATAGTGCTGTCTCTGGTAATTGGGTTGACATCATCTAGCAGCCTTAGAGGATTTGAATCCTTTCCATGACTCCTGTCACCTTCTATCTGGCGGCGAAGACTGCAGGCTGGAACCTGAGTGATTATGCAAAAGCAGACACAGGGAACCTAGAAGGCCACACTGCTCAATAGAGAGACTTTCCCCTAAGTTCCAATCCAAATACCTGAGGAAAAGCAAAGGGCGGAGACCCCACTTGCCTAGAAATGAATACAAGGAGGGAGCCAAGAGTCATTATGAAATAATGTGCCCATGGGAGTGGAAATCTCTCTAGTGGTCACTTCTTCCAACACCCCGTCTAAGGCTTGAATTTTCAGGATGAACCATCATCCCTGGCCCCAACCAGACTGAAAGATGCTTTGTTCCAGAATGAGCCTTGTTCTTCCTCCCTTCTAGATCTTTCTCTATATAGTCTTGTCTGCCTGCAAACCCTTACTCTTTCTGTGCTTCCTTTGGGGCCTATCTTCTACTCGCCTTCCATGTCTCTTTTTAGATAATATTTTTTTTCAAGCAGTTTTCTCTGGTCCTCCGAGTCTGCATTAGGTGCCTCTTAGATACACTACTACAGCTGTTGGAACTTCACACATGTAGCATTTATTACAATCATGTTTTCATCACTCTCTCTTTCCCTGGACTATGAGCTACATTGGGATGGGAGGGATTGGTTCTGTTAAAATTCTAACAGCAGCGCCCACAACGGGGCCTAACCCAACAAGAGCATTCAAAAAACATGAATGAATGAATGAATGAATGAATGAATTGCTATATCTTGACTACTGATAAAGTGTTTACATTCAAAATCCTATAATCATACAATACTTATGACAAAGATAACATGTTTTATGATTATAAGAAGTAATATTTTAATTTTTATTTTATGAATGAAGAAACAGAAAAGAAAGCAATTGATATGTATTTAGTACATATGTGAGCCATTTATTGTCCTAGATGTTTTCAAATCTTTTATTATTATCCTCACCCTTATTTTAATCACTCTTTAGAATTTATTTGCTTTTAAAATGTGTATACAGTACAATTCATTATTTTCAGGTTCACTTCTATGGGTCACAAATGCGTGGAGCTGTGAGACCACCACTGCAATCATGACACAGAACTTTTCTCCTCCCACCCACCCCGCTGCCCTTTGTGTCATTCCCTCCTGACTCATTCCTGGGCAATCACTGGTTTGCTCTCCACCCCTACAGTTTGTCTAGACACATTTTTAACAAATAAAAAAGCAACGCTCAGAAAGTTTAAGTAACTTGCCCAAGGTAAGCAGCTAATAGGTGGTTAGATTTAGCCTTTGAACCCAGCACTTCTGATTCCCTGTAAAGGCTGGAAAACATGAGTGTGGAGCCAAGGAAAACAGCTGTCACATTCTCTTGTCTACCTCCCACCTTCCATAGAGAGGCCTTTGTTCTTAGTGTTCTATTAGAGGCAAGGCAAACACGGCCTCATTACCAAAGGCAAAATCTGATAAAGTTCCACCTCTGATCATCCACTAAGTGCTGAGGGAAGACTCTGTTCCTACCTAGCAGAATAATCTGAAAACCATTATGATCTGCAGGCTGTTTAGCCGACTATGGTGTAAGGCATTGGTCTTTTTCCAGTTCCCTCACTTATCTCCAAGAAAAGAGGGCTCCGAAAGGAGGTCACTGCTGAACATCTAGCCTCCCAATTCACCAGCTTCCCCACTAAGGCCCGGGGGCCCTTTGCTAGACATAGGTAAGACCACAGGTGGGCCTTGCTTGCACAAAGTGGGTGCTGCTGCTAATTGGGTTGATGTAATTAACTGTCGTTGTTCACCCGGGAAGACAGCCATAGTCTCAGCATGAGCAGCCTATCTGGGCCAGCCTGTGGCAGCAAGCACAAATCTTATTGGAGCTCCAAAAGCAAACAGGTTTAGAGGCAGCTTCAAAGGTGAATGGCTGGGCTGCCGCTGGGAGAAGGCCATTTCCCTGGGAGGCGTTGGCTTTGTAGGCCATGAGGGATAGAGAAATCACTTTATCTTCATCCTGCTTTTAATCAGGATGGCAGGATATTGGTGCCACTTTTGTTTAAAGATAATCTTTCTCTTTCCTAAATTAAAAAAAAAAAAACTCGTTTGAGGCTGAAGGAAAATAAGTGAGCTGAGATCTGCCCTAACAGAGGGAGAAAATAGCTATAGGCCTCCTCTTTCTACACTGGGCCCCACCACAGCTCCTTCTCCCCACCATCCTGAGACCCCAACTCTCTTTCTTCCCTAAGAAGATACCTTGAAAAATTATTTGCAATTCATGAAGGCTGAACCGCTCCCCATCCCCAGCCTTTAGGCTCACAGCCTTTGCTACAAAATGCCATCTAGCTGTACCCAGTTAAGTTAGATCTACCTGTGAGGGTTTCTCGGATCAGTAGCCCAGACATGTTAGGTGGGGGAGTCTCCAGAATTTGCATTCTGCATTCTCTCTAATAGACCAAACCCAAGACTCTAACACAAAACTAGGAACAGCAAATAGTGAAAGACATTTCACAGGCTATGGAAACCTCAATACTGTCCTGGTTAATAACTAGCTGTGGGATTTTGGGTGACTTGTTTGTGTTCTGAACATTATCTTCCTCC
The DNA here is from genome assembly GCF_029289425.2 of Pan paniscus. Taxonomy (NCBI): domain Eukaryota; kingdom Metazoa; phylum Chordata; class Mammalia; order Primates; family Hominidae; genus Pan; species Pan paniscus. Next base: position 187,806,215 of record NC_085926.1, on the reverse strand, counting down.
TCTGTGCAAAGGAAGAAATAATACCTATTTTTACTGGGTTGTAGAAAGAATAATGCATGTAAAGCGGCTACAGAACACATCAATAATAGTACTTATGATCATCCCATCATCACCATCACCATTTACTCAACAGAGTTCTGTTCAAACAACAATGTTTGGATATTTCTGCAAATTATATCCCTAAGTTGTTCTCTGCCTTTTGCTGCCGATCCACAATATGATCCAAGACAAGGAATGCTCCAGCCAATGTCCTGGATAGAACATTTGCCCTGAGAGCTTCTTCGTTTCTACCTTAGACTGGGTTACACACTAAGAAGTATATAGAAGGGTCCTCTCTCTCCCAGAGAGAGCCCAGAGCTCAGAGCCCAGGAGTAAGTGAATGCCACTAGCCCTTGCCTTTTTCTTCCACAGCCTACCTGGTCTCTTTGAACCCACAGAATCAAAATTCTCTTCTAAATAGCGGGCAATTTATAGTAAGAAAATCTCAAGAAACCACAGGCCAGCAAGGCAAAAATGAAAACCCAGATGTCCTTTATTCTTATTCTTCTCCAACTAGCTTTCCCAGTCTGGAGAGGTATGCCCTAAAGGTGGAGCCATTCCTTTGACTCAGGGTGGACATTTTTTCATCTCCTCCAATCTTTGCCTGTTCTAGGTAGAGTTCTCTTGTTGTGATGTCTGGGCATCAGAGGAGAGGGTATGAGGCCCACAGAACAGGTGTGTTCAAATCATTAAATGGGAGATAGTTTGAACGCAGAAAACTACCTCTTTTTTTTTTTTTTTTTTTTTTTTTATGAGACAGAGTCTTACTCTGTCACACAGGCTGGAGTGCAGAGGTGTGATCTTAGCTCACTGCAACTTCCGCCTCCCGGGTTCAAGCAATTCTCTTGTCTCCACCTCCCAAGTAGCTGGAATTACAGGCATACACCACCATGCCCAGCTAATTTTTGTATTTTTAGTAGAGACAGGGTTTCATGATGTTGGCCAGGCTGGTCTTGAACTCCTGACCTCAGGTGATCCACCCGCCTTGGCCTCCCAAAATGCTGGGATTACAGGTGTGAGCCACCACGCCGGGCCAACTACCTTTTATACTACAGCTAACTACTAGTGTAGGATGCTTGATGTGATGATTCCCTTGTTGCCTAGTTTTGTGGATTTAAATGATAGAAGAGCTGCTCATCTTACAGTCATTTAAGCTACCTCATCCCTTTCCTTTCTTAGACTTTGGCAACCTGAAAATATGGGCATAAAAAAAAGGATGGGGATCAGGTAAATAATTAATTCCTGCGGCTGGGCACAGTGGCTCATGCCTGTAATCCTAGCACTTTGGGAGGCTGAGGTGGGTGGATCACCTGAGGTTGGGAGTTCGAGACCAACCTGACAAACATGGAGAAACCCCGTCTCTACTAAAAATAAAAAATTAGCCGGAGGTGGTGGTGCATGCCTATAATCCCAGCTACTTGGAGGCTGAGGCAGGAGAATCACTTGAACCTGGGAGACAGAAGTTGTGGTGAGCCGAGATTGTGCCATTGCACTCCAGCCTGGGCAACAAGAGTGAAACTCCATCTCAAAAAAAAAAAAAAAATATTAATTTGTAAGACAGTCCCTTGATACATAGAAATCCTGGCAGTAGCTCTGAAGTTAAAGGGTGTATTTTGGTGTCTTTGTCTACTGCATGTAGACTAACTTCTTATCACATTAATTCTTGGTATTTAAGGTTTAACCTTCAACTTAGGGCATTGAGCTTGTATTGACATTGCCTTCAAATTTCCTGCCCTTCTGTAGGGGCAAAAATGAAGGACTAAGAGAAATTTTAAGATCTACTCAAGATCACACATGAAGTCATCAGAACTCCTGATTCTCTCTCCATTCCTGAACTACTCTTCCAGCCGTCTTGCTATCTCAGATCCTCCTCCATAAATAAACATTTTAATTGTCACTTTTTTACTATATTAGGAACTATGTTATTTAATAAAAATAGAAAAGAGAAACACAAAAATATTAATACTAGTTATATCTAGATGATGGCATTATATGTCAATTTTTTTGTTTTTCTTCCCATATTTTCCAATATTTAACACTGAACCATTTATTAATTTTATCCTAGATATATGTATGTGTGTGTGTGTGTCTGTGTGTGTGTATACACAATTTATTTCATAAGGCTGCATACAGTGGTATACAAAAGTCCTTTAAACAGTCAAAAGACATAACCCATCTGAGTATTATTGCTACTCAGTTATTATTCAATCTCTTGACCACTGTGCAAACTGTTAGGCTTTCTCTCAAGCTTTTTCTGGAGAGCAACCCTAAACAAAGGTGTTAGGTTCAAGGATACTCAGAGATGCAGTCTGCCCTCTTCTAGCCATTTAAAGACAAAGTCACCTCAGCCCGTGCTTTCCTGTCACCAATGCGAAATGTAGCCAGTAGCACAGTCGTAGAATCACATCGCACTCAATTTCGTGCTCTTGAGGTCAAGGCCCAGCAGAATGAAAGGAACTGGCGGGTGAGAGAACCTTGGGTGGGGAATAGAGCACTGAGTCATTAAATTCTCACCAGATGTTAACTGGAAGGCTTCGGCCCACCCAGTAGCTTTAGGCAAAGTCTCTTGGCCACTGTTTTCCCATCTGTAGGCTCTAATGCTGACCAACCATCCCCTCTGGCACCTTATAAGGGAAAGCTAATTAGAAAACTCATCTTGCAAGAATGCTGCAGAGAGACCTTTCACACATGGAGTGGAACCACAGTGCCTTGAGGTACTGTGACTCAGTGGTGTATCTGACTTCCAACACCCAGGCCTGATCATTCTCCAGCCAAAAAGAGGGTGACCTATCCGGCAAAAGCCAGGCAAATTCCCACGGGGCCAGTCACAAGGATAGGGCACGGGAGTGGCAGGTCCTCACAGTGCCCTAGAAAGCACTAATTACACCCATAGTCTCAGGAAGAGAAGGGAAGAGGTCAGCCAACTCATTTGCTCATTTGTTTATTTTATTAGTACCTATCGTCTGCCCCTAAATATATTATTCCCTCCTCATGTATCAAGGATTGCATTATTTGCATGGGGAAAACAAAGATGAATCAGATAGCCCTGGCCCTCAGGTCTACTTAGAGGGAAAGATAAACCTTAAAATATTAAACACCTTGTAATCGCTGCGAATGAAGGCATATACATGGAATGGAATAACATGGAATGACAAAGTCAGGTGTAGCTTAACTTGAGAGGGAAAGTGAAGGTTCACATGAGAATTAAATTAATTGTTAAGTGTAGAAAAATGAATAGGAGTTTGCCAGGCAGTGAAAAGCATGACAGCTAAGGGGATACATGTATATAAGTAAGTAAATAGGAACAGAAAAGATAGAGTAAACAATCCAAGTGTTTAAAGTTCATTTCGTGCTCTAAACATTCCACAGATCTCAGCCGTGTCATTCTCTAAAATTGTAATAAAAATTTTACCTCTGTTCACAGTAAAATTCTTATTTCCCAAGTAGTAGAGCACATTACAAGACAGAGAATGGGAAAAAAGAGTTGAATAATCTAAGGCCTCCTTAACAAAACAAAACAAAACAACAAAACAAAACAACAAAACAAACAAACAAACAAAAGGTGCCGTGTCTTTTCTCCCAAGGTTCCAGGATGCTTTATCTTAGAAACAGTCAGAGGCCCTGCCCAAGCTGGCTCTGGGTTGTTCTTCTACTCCATCTGCCAACTTAATTATTTGATACACTTTTTCACTAGGATGGCTGGGAACCACCCAATAGCCATCTGTGTGTATGTGTGTCTTTTAAGGTTGCTATTCCTCATGTTGTATCTTCTGTTTTTATTTTTCTTATTTCCCAACTTCCCCTAGCCTTGGGTGTGTTCCTGTTTGGCCTCTGTGGGAGACACTCACGTGTCTCTCACTACCTTATCAGTCTTGCTTTTTCCCCAATAATTTTCACCATTTCTCTCACCTCCTGAGACGAACCACTCCAAGCAAATCTGTGATATCTTCTGCTCATTCCCTTTGCTTTGCTCTTATTTCTTCAGCTTAACATGACAAGGAAATAAAGTGCAGCCACAACGGCTGAGATGAAAAGGAGTTACATATTTTGGAGACAAGAGTGCCCTTCTTTTCCCTGGAGGCAAATGTGAGCACAGTGGTAGAGTCATCATCTTAACACATTGTTCTGTGCCCGGATCTTGTGTCATGTATAATGCAATAGATAGATTGTGCGGGCCTTGAAGTCAAACTCCTAAATGATTATGTAATATCATTCCATAGAGAAAGTAGAATCTCCTCAGGAGACTTATAAATATCAAGGTAGACATAGAAAGACCAGCAATGCCTTTGCAGAACATTCTTCTCTAGTATTTTGGTGCCTTTCTGCAGGAGCACAGATTTTGATGCATAGTCCATGGGCACAAACTTCAGCTTCTGTCCTGAGACTAGAAACGATCCACATGCACACTATTTTACTATTTTAAATTAACGTAAATATGCCTTTGCCTGCAATTCCTTTCTTTTATTCTCAATGACACTACTGAGACATGAAGCCAGCTGGGCTTCTGGGTGGGGTGGGGACTTGGAGAACTTTTCTGTCTAGCTAAAGGTTTGTAAATGCACCAATCAGGGCTCTGTGTCTAGCTAATTGGGTAGGGGACTTGGAGAACATTTCTGTCTACCTGAAGGATTGTAAATGCACCAATCAGCGCTCTGTGTCTAGCTAAAGGTTTGTAAATGCACCAATCAGCACTCTGCCAAAATGGACGAATCAGCACTCTGTAAAATGGACCAATCAGCTCTCTGTAAAATGGACCAATCAGCAGGATGTGGGTGGGGCCAAATAAGGGAATAAAAGCAGGCCACCAGAGCCAGCAGCGGCAACCCACGGGGGTCCCATTCTGCGCTGTGGAAGGTGTGTTCTTTCGCTCTTCACAGTAAATCTTGCTGCTGGTTTCTCTTTGGGTCCGCACTACCTTTATGAGCTGTAACACTCAATGTGAAGGTCTGCAGCGTCACTCGTGAAGTCAGCCAGACTGTGAACCCACTGGGAGCAATGAACAACTCCGGATGCGCCACCTTTAAGAGCTGTAACACTCACTGTGAAGGTCTGTGGCTTCACTCCTGATGTCAGCAAGACCACAAACCCACCAGAAGGGAGAAACTCTGGACACATCTGAACATCTGAAGGAACAAACTCCGGACACACCATCTTTAAGACCTGTAACACTCACCGCGAGGGTCCACGGCTTCACTCTTGAGGTCAGTGAGACCAAGAACCCACCGGAAGGAACCAATTCTGGACACACTACCACATCCATCCTTCTGGAAACATCACTTGAATAACATCATCCTTCTCTTTAAAAATCTTCACTAGGTTCCCTCTGCATGCTATAGCGCCATCCGACTTAAAGTTTGTAGGCATTCATCTAACTCTCCAACTTTATGTCTTAGTAGTCCCAGCCACATGTCCAATGCATATAGATTCAATAAAGTGCCTAAGGATCCAGGACACATGCACACCCAGCTGCTCACTGGAGACTGACTCATCTGTCCCTTTCTGCTTGGATTGCATTTCTTCTGAATCTCCAAAGAAGAACAGAAAACAAAACAAAATGGGACTGTAATGTATGGATGACATTCCTTGGCTCTCCCCCATCCACTGTAACCATTCCACCTTTCAATATAATGCTAGTAACATTTTATCTGCATTTCCCATTTGAGTTCTAGCAACTTATCTCGTCAATACCATTAAATTTTTCCCTTGTGAGTACAAAAGCAACTTGAGAGCAAGGATTTTGTCTGTCTGTTTTGTTCAATGGTGTATCCCAAGCACCCAGAATAGGGTTTGGAAAGTACTACATGCTCTATAAATAATTATTGAATCAATTAAATTAAATTTCATTAAATACCTATTGATCACCTATACTATGCTAGATACTGTGTTAGAGTTACTTATGTGCATACCTTATCTTTCCTAATTGTGTGTTTCTCGAAGGCATAGAGATCATGGTTTATTCATCTCGAATATACTTACCATAAGGCCTGCCTGGCACATGCTAAGAAGTTGGTAAACATTTGTTAAATAAATGACATAATGAATGAAGACATATCTTTATAGATAACAAACGTCGCCCAATATCCTTTTATTTTGTAAAGAATTACTTTCTTTCTGCCTCTATTCTTCAGATTCCTATGACAAGGTTCTGCATTGCACTTGAATAGAAAAACCAGTAATACACATTTGTCCTGCCTTTGTTACTGCCAACATTTTCTGCCAGTGCTTTACTCATACTCTGAGTATCCATTTCATTGCTTACTACGGGGTTAAATAAGTGTTAGTGGTGAAGGGGAGTGATCAGGGAAGAAATAATTAAATTGATTAAAGAAGTCAAGAAAAAATAAAAATGCCATATCCACCAGCCTCACAAACTTTATTTATAACCCCTTTGTTTGCATAATAGATATATTTCCAACTATAATTTGTGCTATGTGAATACCTTGAATATCTACTGAAAATTTGCCTTGCAGTATAGAGAATTAGCTTTCAAACGGAGGATCTTGTTGTTTGGCCAATTTTTACATTGACTGTGGTTCCAACTTTAGAGTAGATCTCATAATTATAACAATTCTAATTTAACCATGTCTCAAGTAGTGTCTGGTGATATCCATAAAGACAGAGTTTAGTTTGATTCACCCGTGTGTTGCTATTAATTAGCCCAGTTTCATACATAGAGTGGGATCTAAATATGCACTTACTTATCACATGGTTACTTTTTCAGTTGATCAGTTGAGTGAATGAACATTTATTTAATGTTTTCCTATATGCCACACAGCTTGCAACATTCTGGGATAATACAAATTAAATATAACATCCTGAGTTCTTCATGTTAAAATGAATAAATCCACAATAAACTGCAAGTTATATGAAGCAATTTTATGATACTGTTACAGCTACATTTTAAAATCCATAAATTACAAGGTAGTTGACACTCATGAACATAGATGCAAAAATCCTCAAGATACTATTAGCAAATGAAATGCAACAACCTACAAAAAGAATTATACATCATGACCAAGTGGGATTTATTTTAGGGATGCACGGCTATTTCAGCATTCACTAAATTAATTAATTTAATCCACCACATCAACAGGCTAAAAGCCTGGGCAACATAGGAAGACCCTGTCTCTACAAAAAAAGTTAAAAAAAAAAGTAGCTGGATATTGTGGCATGTCCCTGTAGTCCCAGTTATTTGGGAGGCCGAGATTGGGGGGTTTCTTAAGCCCAGGAGTTCTAGGCCGCAGTGAACTGTGATCACACCTGGACTCTAGCCTGGGTGACAGAATGAGACCTTGTCAAAAAAAAAAAAAAAAATTCGGAACATAGGCATAGGCAAAGAGTTTATGACTAAAACACCAAAAGCAACAGCAAAAAAAGCTGAAATTGACAAATGGGATCTAATTAAACTAAAGAGCTTCTGCACAACAAAAGAAACTATCATCAGAGGGAACAGGCAACCTACAGAACGGGAGAAAATTTTTGCAATGTATCCATCTGACAAAGGGCTAATATCCAGAATCTACAAGGAACTTAAACAAATTTACAAGAAAAAAAAAAAAAAACCCATCAAAAAGTGGGCAAAGGATATGCACAGACATTTCTCAAAAGAAGACATTTGTGCGGCCAAAAAACATTTGAAAAAAAGCTCATCACTCGTCATTAGAGAAATGCGAATCAAAACCACAGTGAGATACCATCTCACGCCAGTTAGAATGGCAATCATTAAAAAGTCAGGAAACAACAGATGCTGGAGAGGATGTGGAGACATAGGAACGCTTTTACACTGTTGGTGGGAGCGTAAATTAGTTCAACCATTGTGGAAGATGGTGTGGCAATTCCTCAAGGATCTACAACCAGAAATACCATTTGACCCAACGATCCCATTACTGGGTATATACCCAAGGGTTTATAAATTATTCTACTATAAAGGCAGATGCGCACATATGTTTATGGCAGCACTATTCACAATAGCAAAGACTTGGAACCAACCCAAATGCCCATCGATGATAGACTGGATAAAGAAAATGTGGCATATATACACCATGGAATACCATGCAGCTGTTAAAAAGAATGAGTTCATGTCTTTTACAGGGACATGGATGAAGCTGGAAACTCTCATTCTCAGCAAACTAACACAGGAACAGAAAACCAAACACTGCATGTTCTCACTCATAAGTGGGAGTTGAACAATGAGAATGCATGGACACAGGGAGGGGAACATCACACACTGGGACTTGTTGGGGAGTGAGGGGGGCCAGGGGAAGGATAGCATTAGGAGAAATACCTAATGTAGATGACGGGTTGATGGGTGAAGCAAACCACCATGGCATGTGTATACCTACGTAACAAACCTGCATATTCTGCACATGTATCCCAGAACTTAAAGTATAATAAAAAAAAAAAACTAAAGAAGGGAAAGATCATATTATCCTATCAATAAATGCAGAAAAAGCCTTTGATAAAATCAAATACCCATTCATGATAAAAGAATCTTTCAGCAAATTCAACACAATATTGAAAGAGAAGAACAAAGTTGAAGGACTGGCACTACCTAACTATAAGGCTTAATATAATGTTACAGTATTCAAGACGGTGAGTATTGGGAAAAAAAAAGAAAAAAGAAAAATACATAAGTCAACGGAACACAATAAAGAACCCAGAAATAAATCTGCACAAATATAGCCAACTCACATTTGACAAAAGCGCAAAGGCAATAGGATGTGTAAAAATAGTCTTTTCAATAAGCGACACTGAAACAACTGGACTCCCACATACAAAACAAAATGAATCTAGACACAGACCTTATACTTTTCACAAAAATTCGCTCAGAATGGATCATAAAGCCAAATCTAAAATGCAAAACTGGAAAACTCCTGGGAAACAATGTAGAAAATCCAGTTTACATTCGGTTTGGTGATAATCTTTTTTGTACAGCACCAGAAACATAAGCTATAAAAGAAAAGATTGATAAGTTGGACTTCATGAAAATTTAAAGCTGCTCTGTGAAAAACATGTCCAGAGAATGAAACTATAATCCATAGACTTAGAGAAAATATTTGCATAGGATTTATCTCCAAAGGACTGGTATACAACATATAGAAATATATCTTCAAACTCAACAATAAGAAAACAAACAACTCAAATATAAAATTGTCATAATATATGAACAGTCATCTCACCAAACTAGGTATACAAGTGGCATGGAATAATATGAAAAGATGCTAAATATCATATGCCATTAGGAAATTAAAATGAGACACCACTACATACCTGTTAAAATGGTTTAAATCCCAGACACTAACAACATCAAGTGCTGGTAAGAATGTGGAGCAACAAGAACTCTCATTCATTATTGATGGGGATGTCAATAGTACAGCCACTCTGGTTGATAGTTTGGTAGTTTCTTACAAATATTAATTAAATTAATATTTAAAAAATTAAATAGAGTCAGCCCTCAATATCCAAGGGTTTTGCATCAGCATATTCAACCAAACGCAGACTGGAAATATTTGAAAAGGTAAAACCACTACAATAAAAATAACAATACAACAATAAAAAATACAAATAAAAACATTATGGTATAACAACTACTTATATAGCATTTACACTATAATAGGTATTATAAGTAATCTGGAGATGATTTAAAGTATATAGGAGGATGTGCATAGGTTATATGCAAATACTGTGCCATTTTATATAAGGAGCTTGAGCATCCATGGATTTTGATTTCTGCAGGGGGTACTGAAACCAATCCTCTATGATACTGAGGGATGACTCTTACCGTATGATCCAGCAATCATGCTGGTTAGTATTTATCCAAACCAATTGAAAACTCATGTCCACACAAAAACCTGCCCATGAATGTTGATAGCAGCTTTATTCATAACTGCCAAAACTTGGAAGCAACCAAGATGCCTTTCAATAGGTGAGTGGATAAATAAACTGTGCTACTTCTATAAAATGAAATATTATTCAGCATTAAAAACAAAGGATCCATCAAGACACGGAAATGCCTTAAATGCATTTTGCCAAGTGAAAGAAGCCAGTCTGAAAGGCTACAACCTGTATGATTATAGCTTTACAACTTTCTGGAAAAGGTAAAACTATGGAGACAGTAAATAGATCAGTGGTTGTCAGGGAAATATGTCTGAGAAATATCATGAAAGAAACATTATCGGTATTTGGCAGTCACTCAATTAAGGATGCATTTATAGCCTGAAAAGTTGTAGGAGTAGTAACAAGAACGCGAGGTGAAAAAGGTCGGAGAGGTTTTGGGTTTAGGCACCATACGGGTTATTTTATAATGTTATTTATTATTATTATCAGTGCTGATGGAAATTCTAGCAGAAGTCTGGCAGGGAGTTGAAATTGTGGGACTAGAAATGAAGAGAACTTTAAACACTAAAGTTATAAATTCAGAAGTCACCTGCAAAAAGCACAAGAGCTGGCTGATATTACACTCTTAATAAATGCATGTTAGTCAAAACTATAAAACTGTATGAGCTTCTTTAATAAATATTGTGAAAGGAGAAGTAAAGGGGGTCAAAGACAAAAAGTTTGTGCTAAAAATTATCTTAGGGAGCGAAAAGATTTATCATCAGAGAAGACAAGATTAACAAGGAAGATGGATGATGAGGAGTGGGTTTTGGAAACAGGGGAGGAACGAGAAACCCAGACTCTTGATTCAGTAAAAGATGCGTGTATATGCATGAATCTATGTAAAGGTGGGCTTGGAATGACTCAAAGGCTATTGATTTTGACCCTAAACCACCCCATAGCTGGATCCTAAAACTTCAACATTACAATAATCTCACATAGCTAGATAGATGAAATTATTATACCAGAGACTTGACTAAGAATAGTTAACTAGCATGATAATATTTAATTACCCTTCATCATAATCTGATAATTTTATATATATTTTAATGATTTATGAGCACTGTCACAAATATTACATGTAAATCCTAAAATAAATCTTTGAGATAGATCTAATTCTCATTTTCACAGGTGAGAAAAATGAAATTCATGGAACTTAAATTACTAAGAACAGTCATGAGAATAAAACACAGATTTTCTGACATTATCCAATGCACTTGCTACTGTGTCACACTAACATCACCTTGCACAAAAGGGGGCCATAGAGTTCCTAACACAGTAGGCATCCTGTTGCAGATCCTGAAACACTGGGACATCTTCATAAGACAGAATGACAGGATAATATTTCAAATGAAGGGGGAAGTGTCTTGGGCATCCTGGGTTTCTGAAGAGTGATAATACAATCTAATTTGTAACCGTTTTCTGGTTTAGAGAGTGCTTTCTTAATTTTAACATGACATTACAAACTCCCAACACCTTATTAAATCAGAATTACTAGCTCCATTTTACAGATGAGGGAAATGAGATTCAGAGACAATATGTTAACGACTCACACTCATACAGCTGGATCAAAGCCACATGTAAATACAGTCTCTTTACATTACTAGTATGGAAATAAACTTTAAGAGGGTATGGAAATGCAAGCTGTCCTCTTGTAATGTTGCAGCTAGAATTAATGGTGGTGGTAGTAATAGTGTGGGGTTAGAGATTTTGTAAACTGACATATATTCTGCCAGAATAGTTAGGGGTGTGAATTGGTGAGACCGATGCTCTAGTGCAGGTAAATACGAAGGGGCTTGGAGCAATGTTGAAGGTCTGAATACTTTTGCAGCTATCAGAAGGCCGAGGCGGACAAATAAAGTCTCCTACCATGTCATTTTGGTGCAACAGACTCTCTCCATCACGTGGTACTGTTTCTTAATTTCAAAATAAGTTTGGGGATTAGGTGCTGATCTGTATCAGAAACCTGAAATGAATGTTATATGAGGTAAAGGACCTTATCTAGACTGGTACCTGAATAATTTAATGATTTTTCTGAACTAATGGTACCCAGAGGCATGTATGTTGCATAAATCATGTGAGATAAGTTATCCTTATTCCCACGTTGGTAACAAATCTCTTCTCTCTACCATCTTGCATTGCTGTCCTCATTCTGGAGAAGTGACTCAGTCTCACCTGAAGGGAAATGGAACTAAATGGTTGGTATGGCTGATGACATGTGGCTTATGACTAAGAATTCCCAGAAATGAAGGGCTGATCTTTTCCCCTGCAGCAAGATACAGTATGGCAGCTTTTCCTGAGACTCGATTTAGTTGCCAATTTCCTTAATCCAAGGCCAGTGAGTTACCTAGAGGAAACAATGTTGAAGGACAGAAAGAAAATGGCCTGTTTGGCAGCTCTGCTCATGCCTAACATAAAACACTGCTGATTTATGGTGAGAGTGGAGCTGATTCTAAAGAATCCAATGAATCAATTCTACAGCAAGAGTTTATCAGTGCTTATTCATTTTTTAAGAGATTGAATGCACTAAGGCAAAAGTGAATGCACTAAGGCAAAATGTAAGGATTGGTCTAATATACTGGTTCTTAAACTTGGTTGTACACTGAAATCTCTTGGAAAGTTTAAAAATATATATACTAATGCCTGGGCATCAGAATTTTTGAAAGCTCCCCAAGATCTAATATAAAAAACAGTTTGAGAACAATTAATCTGAGAAATACTCTTTTATTTTGAAATTTGGTTTTTGAAGCTTTCTCATTTCTCATTTCATTTCCATAACCACTGTATGCACCGGTCTAGGCAGAGATTGTTCTCTATGTTAGGTTGGAGATACTAAGGTGAAACAGCTATCAAATGTCCTGACTCTAATTTGACACTTTCTTTCATTTAATAGCCAATGTCATCTTTGGGGTGAATGAAGGAAAAGAGACAGAAGTGCTTATGCTTAAAAGGACATTATTATATGGCAGATAATCTTTGTGAAGGGATATTTGGATTCTGAAGCCTTTTCACTGTTTGCCAAACATCCCACATGAAAAAACAAGTCTGCAGGGCTTCACAGAAATGTTTCTAATAAGTGTCTGCATTAAAATTACATGGAGATCTTGTTAAAATGCAGATTCTAATTCCAAACCCCCCAAATTTGTTATGCTCAATCAGAAATAGATCTTTGGAGTCTGCATTTTAAAACTCCCCAAAGTGATTCTTATGCCTACTGAAAGCTCTAGGACCATTCCACCGTGAAGCTCTCAGACAGTGTTGCCTATTGTCCCAGTGTCGACCTAGATTCCGGTGACTCTTTGCACTGAAATTTAGAATTAAGATTTAGCCATCTGTTAAGCTCTATCAATTCTGTTGCAAAATGAGAACCTAGAACACTCCTTAAAATCTGGTTGCTGAGGCAATAGAAATATTTCTCCTAGAATTTCAATATACCTGAGGTTCAGCTAAATAAACCTGGTAAAAACAAACAAGCAAACAAACAGAACTACAGTGAAACAAAAATAAGTTTTTATATTGGTACATGGTTATTGGTTATGTACAGTCAAGAAATGCCATGTGCTTCTTATGCAAAATCATGATTGATGTTTTCTATTTATTACGGAAAAACATCGCAGGAGACCAAAGATGTAGTGAAAGGACACTGATTGAATTTAGTGTCAGAAAATTAAGCCATGATTTCACTGTTAATTATTCAGGTGACTTTGAGTAATTCACTTAACTTCTCTGATTTCAGTATTTTCATTGCTAAATGAGATTATGCCTTCTCATGCCAATATAATAGAGCTATTTTAAGTTGCAAATGGTATACTCAGTATGAAAGGGCATACTTATAAACTAATTAATTTTATACAAGTATAATTATTTCATGGCAGTTACAATGGAATCTTCTTTAATAGCCTTAGATAATTAGAGAATTGCTTCCATGTGGGGCTATACTTTTGGTGGCGGGGGAGGGTAAAGATAGATGTGTAAATCTTAAGAGAAAATTAACAAATATTTATCAACAGGGTACAATGAATTAACCCTGGAAAAAACTATCTATATTTTATCCTGGGGCCAGTATGATGTGTGGTATCATAGTTATTCTTAATTTGTTTACTAACATATAATAAAACATTGTGTAGTAAAATATCATGTAGTAAAATATTGTGTAGTGTGTAAAATGCATTTTCAAAGAGGGTTTATAGACATGATGATACTGATAAATGGGGAAAAACATTTAACTTGCATATATTATTATGCCAGTATTGTAAAACACATAAAAATAAATTAATTCAAGAAATGTTGAGCACCTGTTGTATAAAATGTGAAATGTTCTCATGCTCTTTGCTCAAAAACATAACAGTTGAATGAAAAATATTCCATTACATATTAATAACACAATTTTTTAACCCATCTCTTCCTAATGGCTATTTTGATGGTTGACACTGTTGTCGCTGCTATTGTAGTATGAGGTCTCAGCCAAAAAACCTCACTGATCAGAGAATCCCTTTTTGGTCCTTTGAGCCAATAATCTCACATTAAGCAATGCTGTAAAAATTGTGTGTGTGTGAAAAAAAATTATGGGTACATATACAGATTACTTACTGGCATATAGATGTGTATATATACATATGTGTGTGTGTATAGCTCTGGATTATGAAATTATAGTCTTGTTTTTAATTAAAGGGCTATACATCTCTGTAAACAACCTAAGGTGATGGGAAGAAAAACATTATTTAAAAAGGTAAGTCACCAAATAGAGAGAACTTCCTAGAATCTAAGGAAGATGGGTGGAATGCTGCCAAAAGCATATGGATAAAAAAGCATCCTAATTTTAACAGAGAAAGTCCAACTGCTAGAACCTAGAGCGCAGCTTCTGGTTAGCACTTGTCAAATCAATGCTCTACTGAATTGGATAGATAAGAACTTTGGTCAAAGTTTTCCAAGACGGGGCAGTTTCACAGGATGTCATCTGCCTTCAAACACTTTGAGGAACATAGCTTTTATTTATTTATTTATTTATTTTTCTGTTCATTGCCTATTAGCTGAGAGGTTCCTTAGACTAGTCCTGTCACCAACAGGGTTATCCTTTCTTTGCTGGCTTAAGGAGAGGTAACAGGATAGTTGTATGCCTTTCCTTTCTCTTTGTGGGAGAAGGAGGGAACAATTTAGTTCCTAAATAATTTTGAAGGCAAATTGTGTTCTCTAAAAGGAAAGTTAAGTAATCTTATCTGTTTTAAAGTTCAATACGTGGTTCTACAAATAAAAACAAATTATCCAGTGAACTTTCTTATATATAAATATTTACCTATATCTTTGATAAGATCCTCTAGTAGATTCTAAAAGGTAAAAACTCTAGGTCAAAGGATATGATCTTTTAAAGTTCCTTGAACATGTTGCCCAGCTTATTTCCTGAAAGATTATACCAATTTACATTCCCATGAAAATGAATAAAGTGCTTATTTGACTTTGCCTGCAATAGAGATTAATTGTCGATTAATAGGCAGGAATCAAAGAAATAGTTTCCTTCAAACCTTCTTTTATCATCAGGACAATTTTGTCAGATTTTCTTTTACTATTATGTATAACATTAGCTTCTACTTTTATGGGGTGCACTTCATCAAGTTGAAAAAATTACCTCCTATTCCTAATTTGATGAGAGGTTATTTTTAATCATGAATGAATTTAATTTTGTCAAATGCTATCTCTCCATCCATTTAAATGATAATCTTCTCACATTTATTGTTTTTTTTTGTTTTTTTTGTTTTTTGTTTTTTTTTGAGACGGAGCCTCGCTTTTTCTCCCAGGCTGGAGTGCAGTGGCGCAATCTCTGCTCACTGCAAACTCTGCCTCCCGGGTTCCCGCCATTCTCCTGCCTCAACCTCCCGAGTAGCTGGGACTACAGGCACCCGCCACCACACCCGGCTAATTTTTTTGTATTTTTTAGTAGAGATGGGGTTTCACCGTGTTAGCCAGGATGGTGTCTATCTCCTGACCTTGTGATCCACCCGCCTCGGCCTCCCAAAGTGCTGGGATTACAGGTGTGAGCCACCGCGCCTGGCCACATTTATTGTTTTATTATAAATTCCATTGATTGAATATCTAATGTTCACCCAATTTTGCACTCATGAGATTAAACTCTATATGATATGGTGTATTATCATTTTGTATACTGCTAGGTTCAAGTTGCTAATATATTAACAAGATAATATATTCCTGAAAAAAAATGGTCTTTCAGAGTATTTTTTTCTAATGTTTTAGTCTGGTTTTTATAACAATGTGACGTTGTTTTCATAAAATGACTTGGCAAGTCTCTCCTATTTTATGTAAAATTTATGTAGAATTTGCTTTATATTTTTAAACTTATATGTGATGGAATTCACTCATGAAGCCATCTGGGACTAGAGTTTTATGTGGATGAAGGTTGTAAATTACAAGTTCATTTTTCCTAATAGACATAGGGCTATTCTCGTTTTCTATTTCTTTTGTGTACTTTTTATTTTTATTTTTATTTTTTATTTTTTTGAGACAGAGTTTTGCTCTGTCGCACAGGCTGGAGTGTAGTGGCGCGATCTCAGCTCACTGCAAGCTCTGCCTTCCGGGTTCACGCCATTCTCCTGCCTCAGCCTCCCAAGTAGCTGGGATTATAGGCGCCCACCACCACGCCCAGCTATTTTTTTGTATTTTTAGTAGAGATGGGGTTTCACCGTGTTAGCCAGGATGGTCTCGATCTCATGACCTCATGATCCACCCGCCTCGGCCTCTCAAAGTGCTGGGATTACAGGCGTGAGCCACCGTGCCCGGCCTCTTTTGTGTACATTTTGATCATAGTGTCATTCAAGAATTTTGTCCATGTCATCAGCTAACCAAACCAAGGAAAGATACTAATTGGTGTATATACACATATTTATAAATGTTTTAATTGTAATAATCTATATCTATAATTTAAGCAAACAAGAGTTCATACTGATGTCTCCAAATATAATCCATTACCATGTGAATACCCGTGGCATAATTTTTTTGCTTATCTGTTAACTCCCACACCTAAACTGAGAAACTTGTGTCCACCATCCACTATCCATTTACTTAATTGTTCAATTTCAGTATACAGTATAGCACCATCAGTATTAGTACCTGCTAGAAACAGCTTTACTAACTAGAGTATAGCGCTTGTAAGTAGCTTATTTTACTTTCCGTTTTACACACTCAAGTAATTTCCAAAGTTTACTTAGCCAGTATCTTTTCCCTCCAAACCTTTCATTGAAGTTTTTCATACATCTGTAATACAGTAAGATTCTCTTGCCACAGTCTACACTTCTTCCTAAAATCCTCCAGTTTCAGAGATGAGTTTTTAAAATGAGCATGCATTAAGGTTCACACTATGTATTGTGAAGTTCAATGGGTTTTGATAAATGCATAATGTCATTATAGTATATACCATTATAGCATCATACAGGATAGTTTCAATACCCTAAAAATCACGGGAATTTTACCTATTTAACCATCTCCCTCTCTCACTGAGCCCTGGATATCACTTACTTTTTAACTTTATCTACAGTTTTACCTTTTCCAGAATATCCTCATAATGAAAATCATACAGGTTTGTAGTCTTTTCAGACTGGCTTCTTTCACATAGTAGTCAACACTAGGCTCTTCTGTGTATTTTTATGACTTGTTATTTTACTTTTATCATTGAATAATGTTCCATTGCATGAATGTATCACAATTTGTGTATCTCTTCACCTATTGAAGAATTTGGTTCTTTCTAGGATTGGCAAGTGTACATAAAGCTGTTCTAAACACCTGTGTGTAGATTTTTGTTTCGTTATAACTCTTCAAATCAATTAGGTATGTACCTAAAAGTGTGACTGCTAGATCATAAGACTAAGTTCAGCTTTGTAAGAACCTCACATGCTGTCTTCCAAAGTGGTCATATCGTTTTTCATTACCACTAGCAGCAAATAAAAATTCTTGTTCCTCTGCATTTGCACTAGCAATTGGTATTGTTAGTGATTTTTTTTCTTATTTGTTTTGTTTTACCCATTCTAATAGATGTGTAGTAGTACCTCCATATTGTTTTGATTTTCACTTCCTAATGGCAAATGTTATTGGGCATTTTATATGTTTATTTACCATCAGTATATCTTTTTGGATGAGATGTCTTTTCAGATCTTCTACCCATTTTTATTGGGTTGTTTTCTTATTGTGGATTTTTAAGAGATTGCTCTACATTTTGGATGCAGGCCTTCTATCAGATATACGTCTTGCAAATATTTTATCCAAGTCTATGGCTTGTATTTTTATTTTCTTAACACTGTTTTCAGCAGAGAAGTTTGTAATTTTAATAGAGTTCAAATAATTTATTTTATTTCACAGGTTGTGCGTTTGATGTTATATCTAAAAACTCATCACATAAATTTTCTCCTGTTTTTCTTTCAGAAGTTTTGTAGTGTAGCAATTCATATTTTAAACTAGGGTGCATTTTGATTTAATTTTTGTGAATGGTATAAGGTCTGTCTAGTTTACCCTTTTTTTGCATGTGAGGATTCAGCACAATTTGTTGAAAATCTGTGCTCTCACTATTGAATTGACTTTGCACCTTTCTCAGTTGATTGTATTTGCAATGGGCTTATCTGTGACCTCTCTAATCTGTTCCATTGTTCTTATCCCTCCAGCTGTGTTCTTGAGTATTGTGTTAACTGTGCTAGGTCTTTAGCCTTTAAATATAAACTTGAGAATCAGTTTGCTAAAGAGCTTACTGAGATTTGATTGCAATTGCATTGAATCTATAGATCAAGTTGAAAAGAATTGACATCTTAATAATATTGGGTCTTCCAATCCATGAACATGGAACACCTCCATTTATTTAGGCATTTGATTTATTTCATCACAGCTTTGTTGTTTTCCACAATTAGATTGTACACATATTTTGTTAGATTTATACATGTATATTTTGTTTTATAGTATTACTGCAAATGATACTGTTTTTATAATTTTAAATTCAAACTGTTCATTGCTAGTATATAGAAAAGTAATGGGCTTTTGTATAGTAACTTGTAACCTGTCACCTTTCTATACTTGCTTCTTAGTTCCAGGAGGGACTTTCTACATAGACAATCACTTTGTCTGCAAAAACAGTGTTCTTTCTTCCTCATGTATATACATTTTATTTAGTTTTCTTGTCTTATCACACTAGATAGAACTTACAGTACCAGGTTGAATAGAAATGGTAAGAGAGGGTATCTTTACCTTGTTTCTGATCCTAGGGGAAAGTATCCAGTTTCTTACCATTAAATATGAGTATAGATTTTTTTTTTTTTTTGAGACAGAGTCTCGCTCTGTCACCCAGGTTGGGGTGCAGTGGCACGATCTCTGCTCACTGCAAGCTCTGCCTCCTGGGATCACGCCATTCTCCTACCTCAGCCTCCCGAGTAGCTGGGACTACAGGCGCCCACCTCCACAGGTGCTCCAAAAATTAGCGCCCGGCTAATTTTTTTTGTATTTTTAGTACAGATGGGGTTTCACCATGTTAGCCAGGATGGTCTCGATCTCCTGACCTCGTGACCCACCCTCCTCAGCCTCCCAAAGTGCTGGGATTACAGACATGAGCCACCGTGCCCAGCCACGAGTATAGATTTTTATCAAGTTGAGGATATTCCTCCTATACCTAGTTTGCTGAGTTTTTGTTTGGTTGGCTTTTGCTCATTTTTAATCATGAAAGGGTGTTGGATTTTATCAAATACTTTATGCATTTAGTCATATGATTTTTCTTTTTTAGCCTTTTGATGTGGTGAATTATGTTGATTTTTAATTGCTGAACCAACTGTTTCTTTTTTCCTTGTAATTTATTTATCTAGTTTTGTTACTAGAGTCACATTGTCCTCATAGAATGAGTTGAGGTGTTTGTTTTGCTTCTATTTTCTCCAAAGATTGTGGAGAATAAGTACAATTCATTCTTCAACATTTGGTAGAATCCATCATGAAACCATTTGGGCCTATTATTTCTTTTATTGTAGGTTATCAATTATTAATTCAATTTATTTGTTAGATGTAGGCCTATTCAGATTATCTGTTTCTCTTTATATGAGTTTTAGTAGATTCTGTCTTCATGGAATTGGTCAATTTTATCAAAGTTATCAAATTTGTAGGCAAAGAGTTGTCATAGTATTCCATGATTATCCTTTTAATTTTCATAAAATAAAAAATAACCTCTTTTTCATTTCTGATATTGGCAATTTAAGTCTTCTCTTTTTCTTACTTTCTTACATATTAATTTTATTGATCTTTCCAAAGAAATAGATATTAGTTTACCTTTTTCTATTTTATTTTTGTTTTTAATTTCATCAATTTCTGCTCTATTTTTTATGTTTTTTTTTCTTCTGCTTGCTTTAGGCTTACATGACTCTTTTTTTCTCTAGTTTCCTAAGGTAGAAGATTAAGTCATTGATTTAAGATATTTCCCTTTTTTTCTAACATAAGCATGTAATTGTAAATTTTCCTGTAATCATTGCTTTTGTTGCCGCTCACAAATATTGATGTTTTACTTTCATTTAGTTAAAACATGTTTAAATTTATCTTGAGGCTTCTTTTTTGATCACGTGTTATTTAGATGTATGCTATTTAATCACCAGATACTTTGATATTTTTCACCCAACTTTATATTACTGATTTCTTGTTTATTGTGTACATTGAGAGCATACTTTGTATAACTTCTGTTCCTTTAAATTTGTTAAGGTGTGTTTTATGATTTAAAATGTGGTTCTTCTTGGCGAATATTCCATGGGGGCTTGAGAAAAAGTATATTTCGTCATATTAAATAGAGTTTTCTGCAAATGTCAATTAGATCACTGTGATTGATGATGTTTTTAAGGTCATCTATATCCTTATCAGATTTCTACCTGTTGGATCTATCAATTATTAAACGAGTGGTGTTGAAGTCTCCCACTATAGTAGTGGACTTGTCAATTTTTCTTTGCAGTTCTATCAGATTTGCTTTGCATATTTTTATGCTGTGTTGTTGGGTACATGCACATTAAGGATTGGTGTCTCCTTTTAGAAAGTTAACCCTTTTATCATTATGTATTACTCCTCTTTATCTTTCAAAATTGTCCTTGTTCTGAAGTGTGCTTTGTTTAAAATTAGCATAACTACTCTAGCTTTCTCATGGTTAGAATTAGCATGGTATATCTTTACATTTAACCTATCTGAGACTTTACATTATAAAGTGGGTTCTTGGTAGACAACATATAGTTGTATCTTACTTGTTTTTATTCACTCTGATATTGTCTTATTTAGTGTATTTAGAGCATTCACATTTACAGTGGTTGTTTACACAGTTGGATTCAAATTTAACGTGTTTTAAACTGCTTTCTATTTGTTGCATTTGCTGTTTTTTTCTCTACTTATAAAAAATTCTTCTTTGGTTAATTATTCATTTTGCATAATTGCATTTATCTCCACTCTTAGCACATGTATTATATGCATTTTAAAGTTTTAAATTTAATTTATTATTACTTATTCTAAATTATTTAGTGATTACTGTAGTATTTGCATTATTCAATTCAAATTAATCAAAGCCCATTTTCAAATAATACTGTGCCATTTCAGATGTACAGATATCTTGCAATAGAGAATTTCCAATTCCTCCATCCCATTTCTTATGACAAAGTTGTCATCCCTTTTACTTATCTATGTACTATAATTATCCAATACATTGTAACTATTAATAATTTAAAGTTACATTTTAGATTAAGAATAAGAAAAACAAAATGCTTTATTTTACCTTTATTTATGATTTTATGGTGTTCTTTCTTTTATAAATGATTAGAAAGGTTTTCTGTAAAGTCATCTGTGCTGGGAAATTGATTTGTAAAATGTTTTAAAATTACAAATTCATTTTCAAAAATCATATGTTGGATTTGTTAGATTTTTCGCTTTTTCCTTGTGTTTGTTTTGGTCAATTGTGTTTCACAATGACTTTCTTCATTTCCTCTGATTTACAAATATATTGATCAAAAATTATTCTTAGTATTCTCTTATCTTTCATATGTATATGAAAGAATATATGAAAGATATAATATTTTAAATAATACATTTTGTAATTTACAAAAATATTCTGTAATTTGTATTTTGTAATACATATAATGCCCACTTTTGCTTCCTAATATGGTAATTTGTACTTTTTTCTTTTCTTGATCAATCTTTTAAAAAAGTCTTATCCACTTCACTAATTATTTTTCAGAAACCAATTCTTGCCTTTTTAATATTCTCTGTTGTACTTTTGGTTTTAATTCATTCATTTCTACTCTTATTTCTTTTCTTCTGAGTTCTTTATGTTTACTTTGATGTTATTTTCATAATGTTTTAAGATAAAACATTAAATCATGAAATACAGCCTTTCTTTTCTGGTAGATGATTGCAAATCAGTATTTGTTTGTTTGTTTTTTGTCAAATTTAGCTGTGTATGTAAAGCTTTAGTATGCCTGTGTGTGTGTGTGTGTGTGTGTGTGTGTGTGTGCGTGAGACAGGGTCTTGCTCTGTCACCTAGGCAGGAGTGCAGTGGCACAATCACAGCCTTGAACTCCTGGACTCAAGTGATCCTCCTGCCTCAGCCTCTTGTGTAGCTGGGAATGCAGCTGCACACCACCATGTCTGGCTTATTTCTTAAAATTTTTTTGGAGAGACAGGGACTCTTTATGTTGCCCAGACTGGTCTCAAACTCCTGGGCTCAAGTGATCCTCCTACCTGTACCTCCCAAAGTGCTGGGATTACAGGCATGAGCTTGACCTCCATATTTTTCTTTAGAAGTCATCCAAAATATTTTGCAATTTACACTGCAATTTATTCATTGGTTCATCAATTATTTTAGGAGTTTATAGTTAACATCCAAACATTCAAATTTTATTTTATTTTATTTATTTATTTATTTATTTATTTATTTATTTATTTATTTATTTGAGACAGAGTCTTGCTCTTTTGCCCAGGCTGGAGTGCCATGGCGTAATCTCAGCTCATGCAATCTCCCAGGTTCAAGCAATTCTCATGCTTGAATTGCTCCCAAGTAGCTGGGACTACAGGCGCCCGCCACCATGCCTGGCTAATTTTTGTATTTTTAGTAGAGGTGGGGTTTTGCTCTGTTGCCCAGGCTGGTCTCAAACTCCTGACCTCAAGTGATCCACCCGCCTTGACCTCCCAAAGTTCTGAGATTAGAGGCGTGAGCCACCATGCCCGGCCATTATTTTTATAAAAATACCATGTAGTATATTTTTCTGTTGAACACACTGTGTATTTTTTTAAACTTTGAATCAATATTTGTTAATTATGTAGTTCAAACCTACTGTATTTGTTCTGACTTTTGTCTGTTTGTCCTATGAGTTACTGAAAGTTGTAAATCTCTCATTATGACTGCAGTTGTGCCACATTACACATGTTTATATATTGAGACGATGTTATTAGGTGAAGACAGATTTGTAATTGTCACAATTTTTCTTATTATTTGTAATAATGCTTTTCACTTTAAAGCCTACTTTATTAGTTTCCAAAGTGAATTTTGGTTAATATTTGCATAGTATATTCTTTTTTCCATTCTTTTATTTTTAACCTCTCTACATATTTGTTTAAGAAATGACTCATAAATTGAATGTGCATTTTTATTTTTATCAAATCTGAAACTTGTAGTCTATTTACAGGCAATTTATCACTGATTTTTTTTTATTTAAATCTACCGTATTCTATTTTTTTGTTTATCCCAACTGTTCTTCTTTTCTCTTTTGTTGCCTTCTTTTTAATTTATGATTTTTTCAACTATCATTCCATTTTGCCATCTATTAGCTTATTAGCTAGAAATTATTTTTCTCTTATTTTAGTGATTACACTAAAAATTACAACAGAAAGCCTTAAATTATTAGCATGTACTCTTAATTAATATTTTGTTCATTTCTTAGGAAATGTGAGCACTTGAGGACTCTTCAATTTCATTTACCCCACTCAGGCTTTTTTGTATTATTGTCAAGTATTTTAATTATGCCTGCATTTTAAACCCCATGTTGTATTACCATTGTCATTTTATACTATCAGTATTCATTTCTGTTTCCTTATATGTTTATTCTTTCCAGTGATTTTATTTCTACTTAAATTTTTGCCTGGATTGATTTTCTTCTTGCATTTCTGTCTAGGATAACTTTCTTTCTGCCCAAAGAATATTCTTTAGCATATCTTTTAGTACATGTCTGCTGCCACTAAATTTTCTCATTATTTTTCTGAAAATTATTTTATGTTCATTTAAAAAAATGTTTTCAACTGGCATATAGGTTTTGTTTGTGAATTTTGTTTTTCAATAGTTTAGCATTAGCATTTTGTTATATTCTGTATTTCATCATTTCCTTTGAAGACACGCAGAGCTTTTTAAATCTGTGAATTAATTTCTTTAGTCAGTTCTGAAAAAAATTTTTTTTTCTGTATACATTTCACCTGTTCAGTGATTTCTAGTGTTATTTTTTTTCCCCTTTTGGTTATTTTGTCTTATTCGGAAATAGCTAATCATTTTGGATTGAATGCTTGACATTGTGTAAAAAAGATTGTAGCATCTTCGTATTTCTTTTTAAGCTCAAAGTTAGAATAGGGTATAACATTTCAATTCTATAAGGAATTGTGCTAATGTGAGGCTAAATTTCAATCTTTGTAACAACTGTTCTATTTTTAGTTTCCCATTACTCCTCAATAAGTCATGAGAAATATGTGATCCATTAGTTATATATTTTTTTCATTGGTTTCCTGGAAGTTTCATGTTACGTTTAACATTTAAGTACAACAATTATATTGACCTTGACCTTGTTTCTTAGTTTTATAACAAACTTTTTTATTTTAGTTAATTGTCTTACTGTACCTGTATCTATTATTATAAAGATTCTCTAGTATTTTATGAAGTTCATTCACTCGTTATTTATTATCACTTGCCTACATTATTTGGGGCATCAAATTAGTCTCTAAGTAGGCCTATAATGATGAATTCCATATTTCCTGACTTAACAGGTCTTGCAGTCAAATAACTGGAATAGGAGAGAGGAAGAAAACTGTGTAACAGGTGCATAAACCACATGCTGAAGGGAAGCAGACAAAGGAATAATACAGTTTTCCTAGAATGATGAGGGAGAACATGGTGGGCTAGCATTGGAGCACACACTTTGCCAGGAGAAGGACATTGCTTTAGGTTAAGAACACAACATGAACAAATGTACAAGAAGAGAAAAATAGGGTAGTTTGAGAGAAGAGCCTGATAAAGGAAAGGATGAATAACTGGAGGATATTGTTATGGGGCTGAGCCAGGGCTGGGTAAAGCTTATTTAAAAACTAGTTTCTGAGATTCTTAAGTCAGTGATTCGGTTGCTAGAAATACGATCAAGTATTATTCTTTGGTGATTTTAAAATATGTGCTTGTTCTTTAATTACCTCCCAAGAGATGTATATTTACTAACTAGCAACCAAGAAACAATTGCTGCCTCCAGGGCTAAGAGTATCTAAGGAAAGAGAAACACACCTGCTTTTTTGGTCACCAATACTAATATTTTACTTTCTTGCATCTTGAATGGTAAGCTGAAGCCACGAGTTGGAACGGAATACAGGCCGCTCTAGGGTGATGATTCAGGATGACTATTAGACTTGCAAAACTGAATGTGGGTGGTTTTGTTGTGTAATCTTTTGCCTTAATCTTTCTGCCTTTAATGAAGTGCTTTGACTGTCTCTTTTTGTGTGTGCCTGTTAGAAGTAGGACATGCATAGAGTTTCTCAATGGAACCTCATCAAATGTAAAGTCATGATTGAAAAATTGTTTGCCTTAGGTTAAAAAAGTCCCCTTTAGTTACAGAAGATATTACTTTATCTTGGGATATAAAGTCCAGAGAATTAAATAATTTGGTCAAATTACTTCCCAATTTAAGTGGATTTCAGACCTGAAATTTAATAGGTACAAAGTTAGTGTACACATGCAATATTGAGGAGAAAATTTGGCTATAAACAGCAAAAAAATTATCTAGTAAACAGTAAATCACGAATTGAATATTTTATCATTTCAAAAAAAACCACTAAACATTTTTCTAAGTAGCATGCTATTACATCAACTTTCTCAATATTTTAGTCAATGTTTCTTCAGCAAACATTTATTGATGGTCTACTATATGCTAGATTCTCTGCTAGCCTCCAGAGACAGTGATGAGCAAAATACAGGCACCACTTTTAATATTTTGAAGATTATAATCTAGTGAGATTCATCAGACATTTATCAAATAATCATACTTATGAAAGAATAATTCCAAATTTTAAAAAATGCTCTGAAAGAAAGGAGCACAATTCTATGAGAGGCAATAATGAAGGGACTGTAAATAAACACCTTCATTCTTTTTGACCTCAGAAGTTGGTGGCATACAGAAACTTGTTACCACGAGCTGCTTGGTGCTGTGGAGACAACAGAAGTCTTAGAATTAGACTCTTGTCAAGATGATTAGAGCTTTTCCATGATGTCCTGCAAGGTCAGAGATGGCTAAGAGATTCCTGAAGTTAGATTTGTCCTATTCCTACCTGGACTAGCCCTTTACTCGTCCTTTGCTTTCCTCCAACCCACCTCTACAGCGCTGCCAAATAGACAGTTTTAATACTCAGGTGGTAGAGTGCCTCAGATCTTCCTAACACCATCTGAAGTTTCTTCTTTACACAGTTGCATTTCTCTCCTTCATATTCATTTAAAATCAAGTTCTAAGTCCTGACAAACAAGTTTCCATAATCTTACCGGACTCCAGCCAGTCTTACCAGATTTGCTTTATCCCTCTTCTCCACACTCCTGTACCCCAAGTTACAGACTCAGTTAATATTTTCTAGCAGAATTATTTACTTCCCTGAAACAGGCATGTGCTATTTCCTTTTACTGGGAAGCATTCCCTCTCTTCTTTGCCTGGGAAGTCCCAATCCTGACTTCCTCACTGAGGCTCTCTCCTAATCCCTAAGGTAGAGTTAGTTGCTTCCTTCTTGGTATTTCCTCAGTATTTTGGACGGGCAGCAGTTACAGCTCTCATCACTTTGTACTGCAACCATTTGCTTTTGTGTTATTTCATAAGTTAGAATGTCAACTTTCAGAAGATGAGGACTAGGTCTGATATACTTCTGTAATCTTATTTTGGTTCTTCCCAGGAGGATAACTATACCATGCTTTGCATATATTAGTAGATGGTTGTTTAAGGAAAGAAGAGGCCTACAGGTCCTTGATGTCATGCCTTTTTTATTTCTAATTAACTAAACAATGAGCCTTAGAGCCTAGTGTGGTGGCACACACCTGTAATCTCAGCTACTCAGTAGGCTAAGGCGGGAAGATTGCTTGAGCTTAAGAGTTTGAGGTTACAGTAAGCCATGATCATGCCATTGCATTCCAGCCTGGGCCACAGAGAACAAGACCCTGTCAAAAACAAAAATTAAAAAAAAATGAAATAAATAAATAATGACCTTGGTATATTTTTAAAGAATGTATGAATGAAATAAAGAGCTCAGGTGGTTCTTAAAACTAAAATTTGAGGACCAAATTAGAGAGCTCTTTGATACTTAGGGGAAAGAATAGTCCCTAGCTCATATGGTAGCTATGTGTTAATTATAAAATGCTGTCCTTTTCTCAAGACCCTTTACTTCAGTTGTTGTCCTAAATGTACAAGGCTATGATAGCTACAGTAAAAGTTATAACTTTGGAATGTTGTGCCTGTGTGCACTTCTCAACCTGAATGACTATAAGTGTCTTTCAGAAAGATAATATGCTCTCTATTATTAAAAAAGCACCATATTGCTGCTTTAAAAGGAAAAATAAACTTACAAGTTGAGCTGCAAATGGACACCATTGTCATTATCATGAGTAACAACAAATGACTACTGAATACCTAGAACATGTAGGCAGGGAGGTGAAACTTAAGGAAGACAAGACAAAAGAATTTATTTCTTTTTCAACTGAACTTCTAGCACGTATTATTTCTTTTCCCTTATGGTTTATCCCTAGCTACTTTGAACTTTTGAATTATTTCACTCATTCTGCTTTTCTCAAGCAGAATTGTCTAGGCATGAATGTTACCATTAAACCTAATTTTACACCAAAGGGTTCTCTTTGGTGTTGGTTTATGCACAACAAGACCAATGGAGATGGGCAAGAGAAAGAAGTCTAAGTTGACTACCAAGCTAATGGATTAGGTAGATGAGAAGTATACATTTATGCTAACTACTAAAGTAAATGTTGCTGGATGACATTTTAAACCCATAATCATTTTTTCCCAGTAATTTATCTATATGTTCCTATACTGCTTAATCAAAGTAGTGGTTGATCAGGAATTATTGCTTTAAAAAAGAGAAATTTTCAAAGTACAATTACAAAATTACTTGCTAGTGTTTTTCTGGAGTTTTGTTATAAATGTTTAAGGTTAACTTAAATAATTTAGGCAGAAAAAATATATTTGAAAGATGAGAGTTGGCTTCCTCCAGACCATAAAAGCTTTCCTCACTTGGAAAGACAGAGTTATGATGCAGAGATGAGACGATAGTTATTGGTAGATACTGGAGAGAAGAGTCTTGCTTCTTGCTTCAAGAACAGAGCTTTAAGAAGGTAGCAAGACTTTAATATGTCCATATTGCATGTGAGCCTAGGCAGGAAGAGCCCAAAACAGCATCAGAGAGACTCACAAACTTCTAAGCCTGAGATAGAGCTGCAGGCCTTGGATGGCCATGGTGATGAGAGAAAGAAGCCTTCCAGAAATTACACTAGTGGATTAATGACTAAGGAGCTGATGGGATTATGGAATCCTTAGTGTATGTCTGAGTGGACAGATGGCTGAGTGGACAGTTGGCTGAGTGGATCTGAGGTGCCTTACCAGAACTTAAAAAGGAAGAAAGCCTGAACTGACCTAGAATCTTTTTATTTTTTACCACATTGGTGCAAAAAAAATGAAATAGAAATTAAGTCAATATTTAATAAAAATAAAGAAAGGTAAATTTCTTGCACATTTAAGTTTGTGGAGTGAGGTTCATACGTTACAAAAGGAAAAAAAAGAGTAGGTGTGCTGGGGGTGGAAAGCAGGGTGAACTCAGCATGAATGAACCATGATGAGTTTGAATTATCTACGGGAAAGTCAAGCGCTACATGCAGAGTTTCTAGAATACAAAGATTTGTAAGACATAATCACCATCTTTTAGAAGTTTACAGATGGCCTATAAGGATGTATTCTTTAAAAGATCAGTAATAATCCCAGAGATGACGTGCTAACTCTAACAAGTGCAGAAGTAGTTCACATAAGAGAATGATCATTGAGGTTTTGTAGTGAGGAAAGGCCCCACATAGAGATGAGACTTGAACTTGGCCTTGAGAGAACTATAACACTTAAGCAAATAAAATAAATCAGCAGTTATGTGGTAACAAAATTATGCATGGTATGTTTGAGGGACAGTGAAGCCTGGTTGTGTCAGGGCAGGTGGTTCTCTTAGGTTAGAACATAGGTAAGGCACGTTGGAGTGCTCTACCTGGTTCAGGAAAGAGGAAGTATGGAATACTCAGCTACAGAGTTGAGCTTTAATTTGAAATCAAAAGGCAGCCATCAGAGGTGTGTAAATGGAGGGAGTTTCTGTGAAACAGGATATTTCAAAAAAATTAATTCCCAACAGTATGTAATTTTGCTTCTAGCAAATCAGGCACAGTTATATAAGATCATCCTAAAACAGTTATTCCAATGAGAGAGACTATTCCACTAAAAGGCAGAAAAATTAAAGTTACAGACTAAAGGTAAAGAATACCCGGATGGTGCATTTGTAACCTTATGTTTATATTAGAGATGGCTTATGTGGACTTGATTTGCAACTATTAGAGAAAATTACTCTTATTCTCTGAATGACAATACTGACACATGAATGAACCAGTAACCTATGTTTACTATTAGTTTAGTTTGCTCACTGAGCTTGAG
Organism: Pan paniscus; assembly: GCF_029289425.2. Lineage (NCBI taxonomy): Eukaryota > Metazoa > Chordata > Mammalia > Primates > Hominidae > Pan > Pan paniscus. The sequence goes on along the minus strand of NC_085926.1, from coordinate 187,776,345 downwards.
GATTCTGTGAGCTCCAGGTCTGTTCCTCGAAAGTGGTTTGCACAGATGCTCCCGTGCCCTGTGGCAGCATATAGTCAAAAGTGTACTCTTTACAAACATAACCAGGTTTGTTCCTCTCTACTCAGAATCCTCCAATAATTTTCTATCAGTCAGGTTAAATGAAATTTCCACTGTTTACCTTGGGTTACTTGACTGTATGTGATCTAGTCTGTTCTCTGCCACTGTCCCTGATTTTGTCTCCTAATACTCTTGGCCTGCCTCACAAAACTGCAGTCATACAGGGCTTCTTCCTATTTCTTTATCATTACAAATATATTCCCTCCCAGGGTCTTTGCTTTCATTATTATCTTTTCCTGGAACTCTACTCCTAAGATATCTTATCCTTTCCACTTATTCAGGTGTCTGCTCTTTTACCCAGAGAGGAATTCCTGCACTTCATATCTAATCATTGATATCCTGAATTTCATATCTAATCATAGCCTCCATCTTTCACTCTACCACTCATTTTGTGTTTTGTTTTTTGCCTTGCTTCAGTTTTCCTTATTGTGCTAATCAGTAACTGACATTGCATTACTTATTTGTGTGCTTATTGTTTATGTCACTTACTAGAATATAAACTCTGTGAGGTCAGGGTCTTTAACTAAACCCTCTGTAATTCCTGTCCTTGAAGAGGCTCTGACACATAGAAGGTACTTGATAAATATTTGTTGTATAAATGAATAAATAAAGAACATTATTATTATTATTATCATTGTTAATAACAAGTATTTACTGAGACTTCATCATGTGCCATGACTGGGTTATTAAAGGTTGTACTTGCTTATTTCATTCCTTTCTCACAGGCACTGACCTACCTGCTGAATCATGGACAGGTGAAGCAACTTCAGCAAAGTCACTCAGCTAAAATACGGATGAGTCAAAATTTAAACCTGGAACTGTTGAACTCCAGTGATCTTGCAATGCCATATAGTATATGTAAAATCACCATGCTGTATCATAGAGTATATATGAAAGCATTAGTGTGATGTCTGTAAATTAGTAAATGAAGGTAACTCTCTTAAATATAGATCCCCTTGTTAATATTAATTTAAAAAATTGGGAAATGTAGCTGATAGGATGCTATTGGATTAAGGTTTAGATATTCTAAGAACACGTTTTTCTAGATATATATTTTTTTCTTAAATATGTTCCCTGGGCTTTGGTATGTTTCATTTCCAACAGCCAGCAATTGTGATGGTTCTTTTTCGATGACTGCCCCTGGGATTTTTGGAACACACAGAAAACTGAGAGTTCCTAAGAGTTTATATGTCCCTGGGAGAGCCCTTTACCAATGATCGGTAGGTACAGGATTATGACATCCCAAGTTTCCCAGCCTCAGGTTGAGACTATTTTGGGAAACTTGACATTTCATAGTTCAGTGTCAAGTTCAGGCTGAAGCTATTGTCTCCCACCTTGCTTGACACTGTATTCTTGCTTGTGTGGCTTCTTCCTCTCTCCTGTCCTGTTTCTGTCACTATTTTTTCATGGAGAACTTTGTTATTAAATCACTTGTACATTATGAATTTTTTTCTGGGTCCGATGGTAAGCAATCTAACCTTAATTAGTAAATCATCCAGTTCATGTTATTGCCAATGAGAGTACTATGGCCACACCTTAATTTCCTCTTCATGGGCATCCATGCCTTTCTTTCCATTCATGGTCTTTCCAGACTTGCAAATGTAAGATTCATACTCACTGGAGCCAAGTGTTAGGGGAGACTTACTGTAAAGAAATAGCATTTGCAGGAAAATCACCTTGGGTGTGTATAGATCCTGGTTCTTTGCATTATGAAGCTCAAGCATAGATTTGCCCTAACTCACTTCCTCCCCACATTCCTGGCTGATAGACAAAGGCAGAGAGGAAGGAGGAGCTGAGTCACTGAAGCGTAATTCACTTTTCTGTTTCTTAGCCCCTAGAGCTTGGTTTAATTGAAGGTGGTTTCAGTAGGATTAACTTTGCTCCAAAAAGTGTGTTTTGGCTGTATTGGAGCAGCATGACTATTTAATGTCTTTGAAGAACGTAGGTATTTGCTAACTTTGATGGGACTACCTCTCTAAGTGGGCCCACAGAAGTCATCTTCCCCTGTATCTTCTCTGTATCTTTGTGTTGAAAATCTAGAAACAGCAGTGTATGGGTGCAGTGGCACAAGCTAATGGCATCAGATGACCAAGGTAGGCACTCTTTCTAGAGACCCCAGTGGAATTCCCAAACACTAAGAGGTTTAGAGAAAAACAAACTGGCCTCTGTATTTTATAGGACCTGAACAGTGAAGGCAGGTTGCACTCTTCACCTAATATTCCAGGTAACAAATTTCACTCTCAGGATCCTCCTAGTGTGCTCTTGCTTGGCTGAAGCTAAACTGGAGCATGCTTTGTGCAAGAAAATTAAAGAAACATGTAGGAGTGTTATTACCATGGCATGCCAGGAAGAGTATTGCACAGGGTGTGAAGAAGAGACATGAGAAGTCACTGGAGGTCAATCACTGACTTTGCGACCTTAGGAAAATAACTCAAATTATCTGAGTAACGGCATCCCCATCTGTAGAGAAAAGCAGTCACTATGAGTTCGCTGTGGTCAGCATTCTGCAACTTCATTCTTCTCTCGTAGTATCCAGTGTTTCTGTGGACAATGAACGGTCCCTGTATCAGCTAGCCACAAAACAGAAAACTAGGAAACTCACAATTTGCTGTTCACCCCAAGGCATTGGAGCCTTCCTGCTTCTCCCACATGTCTTTGTGTAAAACCTGCAAGTTACTCCAGGGGTAATTGAGCAATTGTCTAAATATTATGAGGGGTGGCTAGCCACACTAGCGAGTTTTAGATGTTTAGCTGAGTTGTAGAATACCAAGAAAACAGAGTTTTTCTAAAATTCTGTAAAGCTTTCTGAGGCAAAAATCCCCAAAGTAGGTACAGTGGCCTGTCTTTCCTGACTTTTGGTCATATGTAAAGCTGTGAGTCCCCATTCATGTTCCTAGCTTAGCGAAGAGGTCTGTTGACTTAACCGTCACATTGCCATGTCGTTATGGCTTTGCCTGTGATATTCATTCTACAAGATAGTCCAAATGCTTCTTCTCCTCTGATATTTCTCCAGATTTCTCTGATCAAAAACATCTTTTCTTCCCCTGGGATTCTCCCGAGTAGTTCATACTGCAGTCTCACTTGGAAAGACTTTGTACATGTTTGTTTATGCATCCTTACCTTCTCCCAAACTCTAAACCATGCTCACAGGAAGGGCAAGGGCTATAAGTCTCACATCTGTCTTGCTCCAAAGAATAATTCATGGAGACTGGTACCACTAAAAATTATGGACTTCCAAGCTCAGTAGTATTGGCATATGTTTTAGTCAATCATTTTAGAAGGTACAGCACGATGCAAAGGGGAGAGGAAAACTTTGAAGTAAAAAAAAAAAAAAAAAGCATTTCAATCCTGCTGCTTCTACTTAATCTCCGCGTGGCCTTAGGTAATTTGTTTCAAATATTTGAATTTCTGTTTTTTCATCTGTGTGACAGTCAATTTTAGATGTCGACTTGAATGGGCCCAGATAGCTAGAAAAACATTTCTGATTGTGTCTGTGAGGATGTTTCTGGAAGAGATTAGCATTGGAATCAGTAGACTGAGTAAAGAAGATCATCTTCACCAATGTGGGTGGCATCCCTTGAGGGCCTGAAGAGAGCCAAAGGTGGAGGAGGGACAAATTTGCCCCCTATTTGAGCGGCAACCTCCATCTTCTTGACTTTCAGACATCGGTATTCCCAGTTCCCTGCAAGGATGCACACAATCCACCAACACCCTCCTCCTCTCGCTTTGTTCTTGAGTCTTTGGACACAGACTGAATTACACTGCCTGCTTTCAAGGTCCTCCAGCCTGCAAACAGCAGATCATGTGACTCCTCATCCTCCATCATCACACAAGCCAATTCTCATTATATATATATACCCTATTGGTTCTGTTTCTTTGGAGAAGCCTAATACAATCTATAACATGGCAATTCCATCACTTAGCTTGACTGTATGAAGGCAGAGAAACTGGATGAAAAAAAAAAAAAACCTTAACGTGGCAACTGTTATGTTTAAGACTATTATTCTGGCCGGGCACGGTGGCTCACGACAGTAATCCCAGCACTTTGGGAGGCTGAGGCGGGTGGATCGTGAGGTCAGAAGATCGAGACCATCCTGGCTAACACAGTGAAACCCCGTCTCTACTAAAAATACAAAAAATTAGCCAGGCATGGTAGTGGGCGCCTGTAGTCCCAGCTACTTGGGAGGCTGAGGCAGGAGAATGGCGTGAACCTGGGAGGCGGAGGTTGCAGTGAGCCAAGACCATGCCACTGCACTCCAGCCTGGGTGACAGAGCGAGACTCCATCTCAAAAAAAAAAAAAAAAATATATATATATATATATATATATATATGTATGTATATTATTATTCCAATTATATGAAATTCACTTATCTGTACTATAGAAAGCAAAATGATAATGGATTGGAGGAAATACTCTAAACTTATGGTGCAGATTAATTCTGGCCCCAGGTAATGCAGGGAAGTAACAGAGAAAGATGTGTATACCTATAGGTGGGCGATAAAGGGGATATTTACTTTGTTAAGTTTGACTTATATGAAAAGCACAGAGATACATAGATTTGTGGTAAATATGAAAAAATGTTAATCATAACTTATGGGCAGTAGGTATATGGACATGTATCAATTATTTTTTAAACTTTTCTATATTTTTAAAAGTATAAATTCTATGTATACTAGAAAATTTCCATTTCACATCATAGAGCTTAGGGTGTGGTTTGTTGACCACAAAATCCTCTTTCTTGAGTAGAAAGCATGTCACTAGTAAATCAAGGGACAATCAAGGAGAAGCTAGAGTAGGTTTTAATAGAGCATTAGACTCTCAAATGAAAGTAGTAAAACCTTTTGAGATCTCTAATATCCCAAGGGGTTATTTCCTAGCTAAGAATTAGGAGTTACCCCATCTGCAAAGCTCTGTCCCTTCTAGACAGGAGCTGAACCACAGCTGATGCCAGATCTAGTGTGACTGAAAGAAAACCTTCAAAAAAAAATATATATATATATATGTGAAAATAAATTTTGAATATACCTATCTAGTACCTTTTTACCTTTCTACTTCCTTCCACTGAAAGCTATTCAGAAAAAGCAAAACATACTACCTGTTTTTCCTGTTTGCAAAGTATTTATTAGCATTTAAAATAATAATCCATCGAACCTTCATTAAACACCCATTATGTCTTAAGCACTTTATTTAGGGGTTGGACTAGAAACTGTGCAGGATCAACTTTCAAGAGATATATGACCACAAAACAGAAAACATGAAGCAGATTGTGATGACATCCATAGAGGCATGTGTTATATTCAAACTACTTAACAACCCACAGAGAATGGGCACAGACCACTCAAAATGTACACATTTACCAATCAGAACAGGTAGCTTGCCTTAAAAGATACACTTTTAGGGGGTTTGAATAAAGAATGAGCATTCTTGTATCAAGGAGAACCTGGGATTTTCAAAAGGCATTTTTGAAAGACAGGTGGTATAATTGGCCATAGCTGAGGGTTGTATATAGATATATATTATATAATGGTGTGTGTGTGTGTGTGCAGATATAGATATAGATATATGTTTTCCTTTTCTCTTCCTATTTCCTATCCCCTGGAGGATAGGGGAGGGATTGCTTATGTTCTGCCCCCACAACAATTAAAATGCTTTTTAACATTCAGAAATAGAAAAAAGAGAAAAAAAGACGATCAAACTGAGAAGCCAAGTTCGTTCATATCTATCATGAAAACAGAAACACATCTAAGTCCTACAAAGTCTTTCCAGTGGTAGATAATTAAGGAAGCTTTGTTGTGGAAGTAATGTTTGAGGTAATTTTTGAAAGACAAGAAGAGGTAGACTGAGATGGGTGAGAGTAGGGTCGAAGCATTCTGTTGAAGAGAACAGCATAGAAAATGCACAGATACCTGAAAATTCAAGAACTGATTTGTTGAATTCTACAAATAGTTATTGAGTGAAGGCTACAGTAGGCTTCATCAATTAACAACGCAAGGAAACCTGCCTTGTGAAGATTACATTCTAGCTGGGAATGTTGAGTAAATAGAATTGGTTGGAGCATCAGATAATATTAGACTTAAAGGGCAAATTAGTGACAAAGTTAGATAGGCTTTATCCTGCTGACAATGGCCAGTGATAGAAGGGTTATGTTTTCAATAAGGGGCTTGAGGGGCCTAGGTTAGTTGGATGCAATCTATGGCTGACAGATTTTGGAACGCATACTCTGTCTCCAACCAGGGAAAGTCCACAGAATTCTTTTCTTTGAGGCGTGTGTGTGCAGCCTAAGAGAGTGACCCTCTGAGAACTTATTTTCTGATTGAAGACAGTACCATGGAAAAAAAGAGCCAAACTAGAATAGGAAGACTTGCTGATTCTGCCACTGACTATAATAGCTTTGTGAACTTAGACATGCCTGTAACTTCTTAGAGGCTCAGCTTCCTCCGCCCTTTGTACTGACAATGTTTGCTCTGTCTTTTCCACAGTGTTGAGGAAATAAACAAGATAATTTATATGAAATGTTTTAGGAAACAGTGAATCAGTATATATTAAGAATATAAAGATTTTATATTTATTTATACAATCCATCTAGATCATCAGACCTATTGACAGATACTCTTTAGCTATGTTTTACTTGATTGTATTTTTTTAAATATATAAACTAGAAAATTGCCACTTCTTTTCCCCTACGTTGACGTCATCTCTTCTGTTTCCTGAGAGATTAGAAGAGGGTGTCCCAGCTGAAAGTCATGCTATGAAGGAAGATTGTCATGGAAAATACCTATAGCTGTTGCACAAATCTTTGCTTTTATCCCAGCAATTCCTATTAGCACCTTTCACAGCTTTTACCTAAATGTTATTAATTCTTAAGGCCTCTTAATTTTAGCTAAGTAATGTCAGTATGTAATGAAAATCCCATTTTCTTCCTTAAATGGTGGCCTACCTCATGGTGAAATGTACATTTCTAGAACACTGAAGCTAGTAGAGGACTTTGAGATCTTTTACTCCAGCCTCTTTCCTCTTAGAGATGGGAAAACCAAGACCCATTGTGTGAATTCCAGAGTTCTTCAGGCCAGGGGTGTTTGTGGTAAAAACCAGCATAGGGATGAAAAAGAGTAAAGCAAACAGAGTGAGAGAAGGAGTCACTCCTAAGCAGCCCTCAAAAGTATTCATTGACAAGTTCCATTGAGAAATAGCAACAGCAATAACAAGGGCATCACTGTGGTATGGAAGAGAGACTTCTTCTAAGTAGAGGTGGAGTTAGGTTGTACTACAAATGAGAAAGGGAAGTCTGGATCACCTGGTTCTTCTTTGCCTTGCTGTGAGAATCTGTATAGTTCCTTTTCCTGCCTGGGCCTCAGTTTTCCACTCCAGAAAATGAAGAGTTTAAACTAGATGGCTCTTAAGTTCCTTCTAGGTCTAAACTTCTGTGATTCATAGAGCTGTGTATTTTTCAACTTTGAATTTCCCACAGTGCCTTGCACATATGAGAGTCTGTCAAAGGCAGCTGAGTAACCCCTGGGACCGGAAGCACAAGGAGATCCCTCACCAAAGCCCATGTGTAGCCTCCACACAGACCTTTGCTGAGCTCCACCTGCTCCATCAGATTCTTTCATTTTCCCAATGTTTACCACCTCTAGTCTCCTCACTGAATGCACCCAACCCATTCAACATGAGGAGGAAAGACTGGTATTACACAAGAATATCATGGAAATAATTGGAGTGGAGTTCATTTAAAAAAAAAAATTAGTCTTTCAGCCAAGAGACAGGGAAGCACTTTTCCTCAGGGAAGGAAAGAATGCATTACAATCATGGGAGAGAGGCACCCGTTCACTTCTCCTGATACTCTACCAAGGGAGGTCAAAGTGTTACAGAGGCTGTGATGATGAGCAAAGACTGTGGTATTGTACCCCAGGACAAGAAATAATGAGGCTAAGGAGATGAAAGATGGAGGAGAGAGCCAGCCAAACTATGTTCTTATGAATAGGATATTATACCAGGGAAGAAGAAGGGCTGTATCTGAGAAGACAGAACTCTATTGATTGCCAAATGCTAACTGAACACTGGCCAGCCACTGGACAGTATTACGCCTTCTGCTGAGCCTTTGGTGAGACTAGGCTTAGCCATGGCTTCCTGTCTTACATGTGACTCTTGAAAGACTTGTGGGCCTTAAAGTGGGGATTGGTAAGAATAAGTGGCAGGTAACCACCTCCAAGGCATGGTTAGAAACTCCTGGCAAAATGCATATAACCGTGGTATCTCATGCACCATCAAGGAAATTACCACCTAGCTAGGAACATCAGGTTTGAGTAGAGAAAGTAAAAAAGAAAATGTGAATGTCTTCAGCAGAAAGGGAAAAGAAAGACAGGCATGGAAATGGAATATTCCAAAGACAACTTTCATATCATTTTGCTGAGAGTCTGTGCTGCTTATAAGCCAATTACTTAGGGTGACAGTGGGACCCCGAGAAAGCAAAAGATAAGGAAAAGGGATATTGAGATGTTCCTATCCCCAAGCAGTAAAAACAAAAATTGTATATATGCATATATATATTTACTTCTCAGTGTCCTGAAAGCCATGTTGAACACCAGGTGTTGTTAGGCAAATATTTCCTAGGGCTTCTTCTGCGTGGGCAAGGTTCACAAAAGTGTTCTATTTCTTAGAATATTATTTCACGACTGCCATTGGATATTTATGGATGTCAGCATTTGTTCTGAGATACCAAATGTGCTGGTACCTGGATGCCACGTAATTCCAGAATTCTTTAGAACGAACTTTCTAAACATTTCCAAAATGCATTTGGCAAGAGGCCCCATGAAATGACACAGCAGAATTTTCTCTATTCATTTCACAATCCAGAATCTGACAATGGGTTGATCTTTTTGTTCTCTCTTTCTCCTTTCATTCTCTTTTAAAATTCCACCATTTCTGTACTTTAGGGATTGCAAGTGCTTTCAAGTGCTTTCTCTAACATTTAATCATTAGTGAGACAAAATCGTATTAGGAAGGTATTGATAAGTTGGAGAAATATTGAAGACCGCTGATGCAAACTTAGCTAAAATACAGAAGAGCAGGCTGGACGCAGTAGCTCATACCTGTAATCCCAGCATTTTGGGAGGCAGAGGCAGGAGGATTGCTTGAGGCCAGGAGTTCCAGACTAGCCTAGGCCACATAGTGAGACACCATCTCTATGAAAACTAAAACAAATTAGCAGTTTTGGTGGCACACACCTGTAGTCTCAGCTACTAAAGAGGCAGAGGCAGGAGGATTGCTTGAGGCCAGGAGTTCCAGACTAGCCTAGGCCACATAGCGAGACCCCATCTCTATGAAAACTAAAATAAATTAGCGGTTTTGGTGGCACACATCTGTAGTCTCGGCTACTAAAGAGGCTGAGGCAGGAGGATTGCTTGAGCCCAGGTGTTCGAGGCTGCAGTGAGCTATGATTGTGCCACTGCACTGCAGAGTAATCAACTTACTTATAGAAGGTAGTCCTAGAATTTTGGAATATTGAACCATATTCAAAGTCACCATAATTTCTTTCACAGAAAAATAATAGCGTTTCTAATTATAGAGCAAATGTCAGATGAGTTAAAGCACTCACAGGATTCGTTATTTTCTGCCTGGTGTTTCTGATGTCAAACTCTCTCTGCGAAAAATTTTTGTTCCTTGTCCTGTGTCAGACTTTTACTTGAATTGCAAAACGTTGGTCCTCCAGTGTGCTAGGCCTAGAATTCTAATCAGAATCACAAAAGGAAAGTTCACCTGCCAGTACTTGCCACCCATCTGGCACATAGACAGAGTCAGGATTAGTGTAAGGAGTTACAAATCTCATAAATTTCAAGGACACACCCAACATGACTCTAAAACCACAAAGTTAAATTAGTGAACTACTCTTATCTGAGAAAAATATATATGGTTAGTGCTCTATCAAAAACCTTTCTAAAGAAGGAACAAGATTCCCGACACTTTTAGGTCTGCATTTAACGAAGATTAGAGCTTTGAGACTGCTGAATTTTTTTCTGAAAACTCTAACCCCATTTCCATATTGGAAGAGTTGTTTCATGCCATCCTTCAGCTTTCTTCCAAAAGATATTACTGAAATACAAGTTAGGGGTTCAGACCTCTCATTTGGCAGATGTTGAAACTGAAATGCAGAAGATTAAGCATCTGGCCCAAGTCACCAGACTCCTCTCAGTCAAGTGTTCCTTTCACTCTGGATCTTCATATTTCCGTGAAATCTACACATCTGCATAACTTTTTTTGGAATGAGTCTGAAGCACCAGGGGAAAAGGCATAGTGTAAATCAAATTCGGAAGAATGATAATGGACACCAAAATTTTTATGGGTACAAAGAGGAAGCTAGGAAATCCATACTCAAGGCTGAAAGTGTCCTATGTTCCAGTTTACCTAGTAAGACAACTGTAGTATATGAAAGAGAAAGAATGGCAAAACGGGTAATAACCACTGCCTTCTGCCAGTCTGTGGATGCCCTGACTCAAGACTAAAGTTATGTTTCCTGGATCTAGGAAGGTTCCAATGTCTACCCACCTATGTGCAGGCCTTTATTCCATACTTTTATTTTGCTACTAGGAATACAAAATAAATCAGTGTACTAAGGAAAGTCCTTGGGTTACCTTCTTAGATAATTCAGAAACTGCACCCAAAAGCACAAATATGTTCTTGGAATCTCAGAGATTCTATGCAGATTTTAGATAATTCAAGAGTATTTAATGAACATTAGGTTTTTGGCATTCTATAACAATATTAGATAAATTATTCTAATAATTCTCAGTGCAGTAGTCATTATCCACATCTTCTAGGTCTAATTAATGCTTTATATTTTTATTTTAGTAATTTTATAAATAACAGAATATATGAAGAATAATTTTATAAGAAATTTTAATATAAACATAGTAAATCTAAAATTTTGTTAATGATTTCAGTGGCACATGTACATGAAATAGAAAATATCTTCTGAATGCAATTAACTGCTCATGAACTATCATGAAATTTGGGACATAGCTACCTTGTAAGTATTGATTTCAAATGCACCTCTGGTAAGTTCTAACATCATTACTTCTGATTGCTTTTCTTGTATTTACATCATCAACATAAAACACTTGAACTATTTTTTTTGAATCCTTGACGGCTCATGCCTTTGTTGAAGAGAGGATGACTATGTTCTTCACTCCAAAACTGCAAAATACTTTTTAAACACCGATTAGAATGATTAATCCAATGAGTTAAGTTTCTACCTCATTTTCTTCCGATTACCTTTGATACACACCAGCCTTTATTTGTCCACTTGTGAAGTATATTGGTAAATTTTGGTGCACAAGAATCATTAGAACTAAAATAATACTATCGCATGTCCTTTTAGAAAATCGGATGGTCAGATTATTGTTGTAACCTTAAATGGTAAAATTCTTCCTATTGAAGAACTATCTAGATTAAAGTAAGCATATACCCCTTTTATCTTTAAAACTTTATTCCTTGGCCATTGAGCCTTGTGCTTGAGAAAATTCATCTAGGATATCATTATATGAAAACTCAGTTTAAAATTTAACTTACACAAGCCATTTCACCATCACCAGAGTCTAGAGTGCCATTGTGTTTTGTATTCATATTCTGATGTAACAATTTTGAAATGCTTTTCTCTTTCAGTTTTAATACCTTTACCATTATGGGGAGAAAATGAAAAATCCTAACTACAAAGATATTGTCTCCTATTCTATACTTTGTTGAAAACTGATGCAATACTAATGAGCAACCCAGTAAAAAACCAAAAAACCTGGACAATTACACAATAGTAAATAGTAAATTCATTTCATCATCCTAACAGGCTTCTTATTACATCATCTTTCTAGCTAATTGCCCAATAGAACTACAATGAAATCCATTTACATAATTTTAAATTTTGTAGTAAGCATATAAAGGAATGGGTAAAATTAATTCCAGTATATTTAACCCAAAATATTTATTTTCAACATCTAATTTAAACAATTATCAAGGAGTTATTCTATATTTTTGAGTCCCTGAAGTCTAATGTGTATTTTGCATATACAGCACATCTCAGTTTTGACTAGCTCCATCCGTGTGCTCAATAATTACATGTAGCTAGTGACTACCATATTGGACAGCACGGTTTTGGGCAATCCCACCATTCTTCTTGGTTTTTATTCTTTTTTTACTCATTAGAATTGATGGATAAAAATAAAGCAATTTCTAGAACGGCTAAAATAAAGTCTCAAGACATGAAAAAGAAAATCGCCGAGTTTCCATAGTGCATTTTGTATTTGTAAAAGGGTTTAACAGACCCAATAATTCTAAGCAAATGCATTTTTTTAAAAGTAGGTTTTTCTTTTACTCCAGAAGACAGCTAAGAGTAAATAAAAGTCATGAACTACCAATCCATACAAATAGAACTACTGAAAAAATAAAAATTAAAATTGAAAGAGCCAAAATGACAGATTATTAATCATTTTTATAGCTCTTTTATATTCCTCATGCTAGCATAATTGAATTAACTGTTTCATTTCTGGCACTCTATCACCTAGACTGCAAGGACTAAGAATTGAATATTTTGGCTGCACCTGCTTGCCTATATGAACATATCTTTATAATGTGATTATATCTATAAATAGAAAAACAAATTGATATCTCTACTATATATTTTTGTTATTCTGAAAAGTTTATTTTATAAGTCTAAGGCATTATATTGTATTCATGCCATCCAATGTTATCCCATAAAGTAATATACATTCTTATTTAATAAAAATAATTCACCCATTTTGATAGAGATAGTATTGGCTGAATCAATGTACATAATTGAAGGGTGATATTTAACAATGAATTTAAAAGGGAACATGGCCCAGTCAGGGCCCATCATCTGCAGTGTGCTCCCACATACCACCAGCTTATTTGCTTTCCACTCCCACAGTACTGATGAGGTCACTGCTGAGTATCATTGGAAGGTCACTAAGTTAGACATTACGAATATTTGAAGTCTAGTCCCTGTTCTAAAGCAAACTCTTTCTGACCTGAATCAAATAAGGTATTAAAACTTTGAATGTCTCATTCACCAAATGAAAATGCCATTCTGGTCTTTCCTATTTTGTAGGTTGGCTAAAATGAGAAAAGAATGATTATTTGTTCTCAGATGAGAAACGTCAACATCTGAACCTCTCCAATGTTTCTCTCGGTATCTCTTCTTCCTCAATAATATAAACAAGGCCAAAGGATGGAAGAATGGACAAATAGGCAAACAGACACAGATAGACACACACACAATTTCTTAATTAGTTTTTATTTATTTTTTAAATTTTATTGCATGTCCTGGCAAACAAAAAGAGACTGTAGATTGGCTTCTGGCTCCCCAAAAGCCCATAACAGAAAGTACCAGAAGACAAGCAACTGAAGCTTAAAAAATGTATCACATGTATAATACCTTTTGAAAACATTAATAAAGCATATAAAACTTTTAACATTTGCTTAATTTTGTACAATTATAAAAATAATAGAAAAAAATATCCCTTTAACATTCAATATCCCACATACTGTATTTTAGGGGACTACCAAGAAAAAAAAAGGTAAAAGGATTTAATGAAAACTCTGCTTTCCATTTCTGTTTATAAACGTCTCCAAACAAAAACTTTTCAACTCTTCAGCTAACTGCATTGAGCTGAGGCCACAAGAACTCCATTAAGCCCACTTTCTAGTGGTTTCTGTGCTTATTATCCTTTTACCCCTTACCCTGGCTACTCATACACTCAGGGAGAGTAGGCTGCCATGAGGAGGTAAGCCAGTAAGGGTGCCTCGCTTTGGCTAGTGCCAAATCCATGAGACACAGTACAGGAATTTCCAAGGCCCTAGTGTTACCTGAATAGTACTGAAATAGCTCGGAAGTCCTAGGTTTATTCAAACCCTCAGCAAAGTAAGGGAAGCAGTTTGTCTTCTTACTAGGACCAAGGAACAGCTTTCATTCTTCCCCTTAATGGGTTTGCAAAGCTGCATGCTTGTTGCAGAAGTTTACAGTGCTTATTACCATTTAAGTACAACAAAACTTTGAAATCAAGGACTCATTCTCTTTAACATACAAAATTTTAAAAAAATAATAAAAAAAACTTTCCCTTCCCTCCCTTCTTAAAATTGTAGCATTATTTCTTATTTGATGTGGTATTCTTACTAAATGGTATTTTCATGAAAATATAAAAATGATAAAAAAAGGTTTCAAGTGTGCTTCTGGAAATCCCACTATCCCAAGAAGAAAAAAAAATAATCAAAATACAAAGTATGCAATTTCACACAAAATATATACACACTTTTCAGAGGCAACCCACACATTACCTTTTAGAGCCACGCTGGCCCTTTTGCACTTTAAAATTAAAATGGAAGCTTATGTGCAATGACAGCCCTTGACCAGAATGCATGGAAGATTTCAGAGCTCATTTGCATGCATGCAAAAAAATGTGTTATATTTCTGAAAGATCTATCTGGAATATTGTCATTAACATGTTTTCCCAAAGTTTCAAGGGAACTCTTCGTCTAAGTGGTTTAAGCAACAGCAGCCATGAAAGACTTATCTCTTGCTCTGTGGGGACCTTTCATGTCTATGGGTAGTCCCTAAGGGAGATGGACGGGAAACTGGGTTCTCACAGTTACTTTCCAACAAACTGAAACTCTTAGCGGTTAAAAAAGAAAATGATACAGTGATGCAATTTATGCCACAGGAAAACCAATCTCATAATTTTATATTTTTCAAATCACCACTCCTATTGTAAACCTTAGAGAGAGAAAGGTAAACAAGCCTCTACATGCAGAATTTTATAGAGTAGGAGGGTCTTTAAAAGAAACATTTACCAAACAATACTATCTATGCTTCAAAAGATTTTTACAAAGCTGAATTTATGGTTCATTGAGATATCTTACTGTTTAGTACAGACTCAACATTTCTGAATGATTCCTATTTACCCTGAATATTAATAGACAGTAAAACTTCACTGTTAGAACTAGATAGATGGCGTTCATCCCAATCAAATCAATCAGAATTCTCACAACAGTAGCAAATGTGTATTTGAGTTAGTCAATCCAGTAGTGAAATTTAGTTTTAATACCTCTGTAATGGCAGCAAATGTTTTCCCAATCAATATTGTAAGATAAGGTATCTGGTATGAAATTTAAGGGGGTTACTGATATGCTCAAATACATGACGTCGGGTGTTTTTGAACTGGCTGCTATGGGCCTTTTAAGAATTTTCCTCATTCCCAACCAAAAACTAAAGAGGACATTCGGACATGAACTTTTTCTTATAACTGGATTAAATCACCCCAATGTGAACCATCATCACTAGAAGAAATGTCAGTAATATAAAATATACCAACACTGAGAAAAGAATACATATCTACAGTCTTACCTACATAATAAGCAATGGAAATGGATCTACTCAAAGGTTTGATGTGGCATGTATTTAGAATCCAAAGAACTGAAAGAATCTGTACATCATTGTCACTCATATGTAGCATTAAGCTCTAGATACCTATCACCATACATGATACCCCTTAAGGGAAGGAGTATAGACAAGCCATCCAAAACAAGTAAATTAAAAAATGGTCAATAAGTGCAACTCAATTTTCTTTCATTTAAATTACATTTTAAACAATACTCAATGCCCCCCACCCAAAAATCTATACTGTATATTTATACATTTATATATATAGTCTTAGACTATAAGGGTGAACATGCTTTATAAAAGTCAATGAGAAATCTCTGCAGCTTAAGGAGACACCCAACTCTTTTTTGCTCACTTCTACCTAGCCATGGCAGCTACAGTTCTGCAAGCTATAGTTTTGAAGGCTTAAAGCCAGAATCAGAATTAGATGCCAGGTCAGATGTTAGGTAAGAGGTAGCCTCTTACTTCTCCTTCCCCTAAGAAATCAGACAAGAGGAAGGGGAGGAGCTAGGGAGAAGGCTTTGAAGATTAAGCAGGAGTGCTTTTAGGGGGCTGGCAGTTAGGAGAGGGATAGGAAGAGCTCACATGGTGAGGCTCACTCCCCCTCCTCTTTGATGCGCTGTTGCTTATTGCGGCGAGCATCCATGTCAAAGTTGAAGTCATTCCACTCATCTCGGGGTGGGAAAGAGATGGTCTGGCGGAGGGTGAATCGCACAGCATCAATAACACGCTCACCCCGGGTCTCACTGGAGCCCACACTGACTGTAGAGGCACTGCTTGGGGTCCGCAGGAGATGAGAAGGGGAGGAGAATTCGTGGAGCTGCCGGTGGTCCAGGATGCCCTTCCAGATCGCATGTCGAAATTGCTCAGGGATTTTCAGACTTGCCAGATCCTGTGCAACAGGGGAAGGTGTCATGGAGAACGAAAACAAGGAGAAAAACTGACATTTAGTCCACAGCATCCTATCATTCCCTGATGCTCTGGTTTAACTGATCTGAATCTATTGATCGACAAAGTAGAAAACAAAATTAGTTCTCTGAGTCTTCAACTCTATGTAACTAAGCACAAAGGCACAGCCTTGAGGTGTCATTCCTGCCTGTGTAGAACACTTCACTTAGTCTCTACTGGCCTCAGTTTCTTCATTGGTAAAATTGGGATAATAGCTAGATGAGAGGGCAAAAATCCCAAATAGAAACATGAGGTACCTACTTATGCTTGAATTTACCTGGCTAGTCACTAGAAGAAAGGTATTAATGGAATGTCACCACCACTTGGTTGAGGAGATGAGAAGAAAAGACTGAGTACTTTCTATGTGCCAGGCACTGAATTATTTTATATTCATGATATCATTTAATCCTCAGATTAGTGGTAAACATTATTAGACCTGTTTTATAGATAGAACAACTGAAGGCCAGAGAGGTTGACAAGTTTAAAGTCACATAACTAAGTGAAAAAATTCGGGACTTAGGGCATCCTCAGAACCTGAAACGGCACTTTTATCTAAAAGGTCTCTTGGTGTTTGAATAAAGCAAGGTATCAAAATGCAGAGCAACTGTGTCTGTGTTCTGTGAATGGGTGCAGAAGGCATTGCAAATAGGGTCAACCTTAACTGACTGTGGTGATATCGCTTACATTTATCTGCGTTAGCTCTTCTTTAGATTGTTTCAGTGATAGCTCATATTTTCACAGGGCAGAATGGTAGGTAAACAGCACATTGTGCTTGGAGTGAGAAAACCGTGGCAGAGGTTTTGATGGTCACTGACTGGCTATAGAACTTCAGCAAGTCACTTATTCTCTACCAGCCTCAGTTTCTTCTTTGGTAAAATGAGATACAATTGCTTTATAGGGCAAAAGATGCTATAGACTCATAGGTAAATACAGCTATGAAAGTATTTTATAAATTACAACACACTCTATAAATATTAACCATTTGTATTATTATTATGTTGTATTGTTACCTCATTTTTTGCATGTTATGGGGATATTAATGAAGTTCCCCAAATTTAGGTCACATTCCTTTTCCAGGAAGTGATGATGCCCAATAACTTAGACTGGCTCTAAGATAAAAGCTGAGAAAAGGGTGTCTCTTTCTAGAAATACGCAGGAAGAAGCTGAGGTGAGGAGGAGAAAGTTGCACAGCTTCCCAACATTTCTCAATTTGGAAGTTTGTAGTTTGGTGTCATATTTTCCTATGGTGTGAATTTTCAGGCCATTAGAGGTATTCCTAATCTCTTACTGTAGCAGAAGAATACCTTATAAAGAAGGTAATCCACAAATAAATAAGCATAGCTTTTTTTATTATTATGTGAGACGGAGTCTTGCACTTTCACCCAGGCTGGAGTGCAGTGGCGTGATCTCGGCTCACTGCAAACTCCGCCTCCCAAGTTCACGCCATTTTCCTGCCTCGGCCTCCTGAGTAGCTGGGACTACAGAGGTGCACCACCACACCTGGCTAATTTTTTGTATTTTTGGTAGAGACAGGGTTTCACCGTGTTAGCCAGGATGGTCTCGGTCTCCTGACCTCGTGATCCGCCTGCCTCGGCCTCCCAAAGTGCTGGGATTACAGGTGTGAGCCACCACGCCCGGCCTAAATGAGCATAGCTTTTTATGTTTCTTGGATTCTTTATACTTTTGAGGCTCTCAGTAAATGCAAAGCTCTTTGTAAATTAGACTCTGTCAATTGTCATGATGCCCTGGATGGATTTTAACTAATGACTGACAGGTGAGAAAGCTGTGGCCCACAGATTGGCATAGGACTTAGTCAACATCAGCAGAAATGAACTTATAAAGGGTATCTGCAGATCCTAATGATCAAGGGAACATCCTGACACATTCCCCAGTGGAAATAAGTGAGCAAGTGGAAAGTATAACTTTAAAAATATAGGGAAGAGGAAGATTCTCTGTTCCAAAATGTAGGAATCTACTACAGGAGGCTCTCTCAAATATAGGGCAACTCTGTTCTCTTCAGTGGACGGAAGTGACTGTAAAGTTATCAGAATAATACTGGAACTTACTCTTAAAGCTTTCCCTGCAGTTTTCACTTATAACTTATTCTATCAGGGAGCAGCAGCCAGGAGTGATTTATGGGGTGAAGAGGGGTGGGCATAGGGGCAGGACACTATGTACACGTCACCTCATGGTGGGGGCATTCTTATGCTGCAGGGGCATCTCTAGCATCGGTGCTCAAGGAGGGGGAAAAAAGAGTCCCCAACAATAGAAGTAGCAGCAGAGGCAGAGACTGTCTTCTTCCCGCAATCCAAAGTACCCTCTGGAAGCTAGAAGAGAGGCTAGTGAACCCCAAAGAGAGCAGCATGAAGAGCGCGGCCTAAGAGACAAATCAGATTGCCATCAACCAGAGCAACACTAGCTCCCGTGTGAGCAGGAGTTCAAAAAGTGGAGTAGGAAGCAAGAAAAAGTCCCCTCTCGCCCAGCTTGTTTCAAAGACAAATCAAAGGATATGAAAGCCAGAAAGGAGTAATTTGAACCCAATATTTTATTAACTGAGGCCCAGAGAGGCAAAGTGATAACCCCAAGTTCTCACTGCTACTAAAAAGGGTGATTGGGATTTGACCCCATGGCCATTGATAATGCCCAATGATTAGAAATGGCTGGGCTCTATTAGGATAAAACTGAAAATTAATAAAGGAACATATAGTTTTAATCAAGAGGAACGGCTGAATCTCCCTTAAGGTACTAATTTAAAGAAAAGCAGAAAAGGCCAGTTAATAAAGTTAAAGACTGTAAGCTTACATGTTTGTGTTCTATTCCTAGTTTTGTTTTAAATAGTCATGGCAAATGACTATTGTGTCATCTCTCCATGTTTTTAAGAGACTAGCACCACCGGTGTCCTGCTATCCTTTCTGGGAACTGATACAGATTAATGAGAACACTCAAAAAGTTGTATTAATTCTTTAGAAATTATGAATTTTTTGATTGCGGGAATAGCTCCTCTTTCCCACCTTGAGAATAGTGTAAGTGCAATAGACAATTGTTGACTGATCAGACAAGCTAAGGAAGATTGATTGCTAAGCTTCTAATATGTATAGGTTGAGGCCTGGGAATCTTTCTAACATAGTTATGGGTTCTATCAAAATGGATAATTGGGGGCATGACAAAAACAAATTTTTAAACTATCAGGGATTGAACTACAAGGCGGTTGTCATCAGAGGAAAGAAATGAAGAAATAAAATTTGAGAAAAGTCTAACAGTTACTTACATCCATGGAGTAATGCTCAATCTGATAGATGGTGGTCAGCCCCTGGGTCGTGAAATAGTCCAGACATGATGAACAGCCCAACCTCGCTAAGAAACTGCAGAGGGAGGAGGGAAGAGGAAGGAGGAAACAGAAAAAGAAAGTTCACCCCAACTGCATTGGCGAGATAAGGGAAAACCCAATATATTTTGCCCTTGGATGCCCCACATCAGAGATGAGGATTGGGTAATATATATGTGGGCCTTAAATCTGAGGTCTGGAGATTACTGGTGACATGAAGTTTAGGTCTACAGAAATTAAAAGCAACTATAAGGATTCCTGCAGATCAGCGATTATCATATGGTGATCTGTGGAATTCTAGGGTTCTGTGTAAGTGTCCTAGAAACCATTGCAAAGGGTGAAAGGGAAGTCCAGTGTTCAGGTTCCTAGCTTTCTTGCTGCTTGGCTCTACACTTCAAAAAGAACATCTCTACTTTATTTGTTTTGTATCTGGGCTTTGTGAGAATGGCTCATGTGGTTAAGAAAAAAATTGTAGGCCTCTACTCCATGAAGTCATTCATGCCTTTTGATTTATGTCCTTCTCAGGATACAGATCCCCTTCCTTTTGGTGCTGGTCTGAGACTGATGATGATGCCACCATCATCACGGAACAGACCCTGGGTGGAAAAGGCCATGCACTTTGCCATCCCTGTGATTGACGTAGCAGGAAAATCAACACAAATCGTTCCAGTAGCCAAATGAAACAATCATTCTGCACATGAAGCAGAAGAAGATATACACTAGGCAAGAAATCTGGGAACCTACTCTTGCCTCTGTGGGAAGCAAATCTTTCAGGCTTCATGCATTTCTTTCTTCTGCCTATCTCAACTCCCCTTTTCTGGAGTGTGCCCATTTCCCATAGGCAGAGTAGTAAAGGCCATCAGTTTTTGAAAGTCCCTGTCATTTTGGATAACATTAAAACTTTTTATGGACATCCAACTCCAAAATAATGGTCCCATGGTGGCTGAGAGCTATGAGGATGAGAGAGAGAGGAAAAGGAGCGAGATAGCAAGTTTATTGCCCTTTTGGAAACCCAGCCCTGAGCACCAACTTGAGGGCCGCAATTGACAATGTAAAAATGTGAGAGAGGAGGAAGGGAGTAAGTGAAGGCGAGGGAAACAGACATGAAAACAATATGCCTATCAACAGACATTTTCCCTTGTTTCCATGCTGGTTATAGTAGTTTTCCTTGATAAAACATTGTTGACCACTCCACAGATCAGAGATAATAGTGACTGAACTCCAACCACAGGACTGCTGTCTTCCCTTCCAACTGTTTTATGGACTATAACAGTATCCTCCCTCCACCATCCCGGGATGCTTAGGGCAGGCCCCCAGGGGCACATGCTGTGGACTCACCTGACAATGCTGCAATCTGTGGGATACGGAGGTGGGGGTGTGCAGTGGGAGGTGGATGGCATGGAGAGTGGGGGAGGGAGTGCCTGGGTGGGGCTGAGTCCATTCATGTCTCCAGCCATTGGCATGTGGGTGCCCATCATGGGAACTGAACAGAAGCAGGAGGAACAAAAAGGGTTACTGCCATCATCATGTACCAGCATCCCAGTGGTCCATCTTGTCTGGTTAAATTTTATCAAGGGCCTAAACTGCCAGCCTTCCTTTTTAATCTTCGCTCTCACTACACCCCTTCAAACAGCCTACATCTAGTCAAACAGAACGGTCAGACTCCAAACTAATTAGGCACCTCTTGACTTTTGTACCTTGTCCGAGAACAATCTCTTTCCTCCCCTTTCTCTGCTTCTAATTCTCTAATTGCTAATTGCTCTTAATGTTAACATATTCTTCCTTGTATTTGCCTTCGAGGGTGATATTTCTGTCTCCCTCACTAACCTGTGCAAGCACAGAGATTAGATCTTATAGGTGTCTAGATGCCTACAGTCCCTAGCACAGTGCCTGGCACAGAGTAGGTGCTCAGTAAACTTAGGGTAAGTGGATAAATGCACAAATCTGTGAATGAAAGAGTGACCCTTGGAACATTTATTTAGGAATAGGGAGACTGACTTCAATATTTAGAAGGACTCATGTGCCTAATAAATGATGATACAATTAAATATTCTATTACTTATGGTCCATTTTCAGGGTTGTATACAGGAACACCACCAATACTTACTGATATTTTACTAAACAATTAAGTGTAAACATTCACTGATAGAGAAAAAAAGTTTAATATCAATATTTATAAAATGAATTTTGCCTTCATGTCAAAAAGAACAAAATAATTTACTAAAAGATTAATGTAATTTGTTTCTACTTTAGTGAGTAGCAGTATGCCTAGAAAAGGTCTTTGCCACTAACTAGCTAACTAAAGAGCATACCCTATCACATCTCAATCTGTTTCCCTTCTGAAATAATTGTAAAGTACAAATAAGAAAAAAAGTAGGCAAACTGTTAGTTATACAAATGTGAACCATCATCACTATTATCACAATTTTGTCATACCAAGAAGGAACTTGAGGACTCTAAGATGTCACAAGAAATAAAATAAAGTTGAAAATAAATGGTTTCTACTCTTTTTATGTCAAAGTAGGCCTGTCAAGGGGTCAGGTTTTAAGCCTTATGATGCGTTTATCATTAGTGAGAGAGTGATCTCACTCTAAAGTCTACGTTTGCCATAACAGGCAACCATTGCAAACACACGCACCTCTATCTCATTAAAATATGAATGTGTGGCCAGGTGCGGTGGCTCACGCCTGTAATCCCAGCACTTTGGGAGGCTGAGGTGGGTGGATCACCTGAGGTCAGGAGTTCGCGACCAGTCTGGCCAACATGGTGAAACCCCGCCTCTACTAAAAATACAAAAAATTAGCCGGGCGTGGTGGTGCACGCCTGTAATCCCAACTATTCGGGAGGCTGAGGCAGGAGAATCACTTGAACCTGGGAGGCAGAGATTACAGTGAGCCGAGATTGTGCCATTGCACTCCAGCCTGGGCAACAAGAGCGAAACTCTGTCTAAAAAAAAAAAAAAAAAAACAAAACAATGAATGTGTGCCATTAGACCACAGAAAGTCATAATCCTAGCCTCCCCTGATTTCTTTCAGAAGAGACAACACTGAAATGCATGTTTAGAGGTTTGATCAAAATAATTAGGATTTCAAAAGACAAGCTTGAGGGTACTGTTTTTTAGGTAGTAAGGATTATATGATACCCATGCAATGTTCAGTCTTCTGTATCCCCGAGGGTGTTATACAATCTTTTGCATTTTTACCACGACTTTTTTTTCCTTCAAGTTTGTGTATCCACTTTGCTAGATTTAGTCCTAGTGGAGAAGATAATTATATTTATAGTAAAGCTATATGCCAGTCATCATCCACTTGGAGGCCCAATTCTTACAGTGCCTTTTTCATTTGTACTTAGCTGATATGAGGAATGTGTGTGAGAAGAAATAAAAGGCAGGTTCCTTTGTAGATCAGTTCCTTACTGACTGTGTCTGGGATAGAATAGGTGAGTTTAAAAGGCCAGGATTATAGAGTAACAGACATAAAATGTTAAGTATATATAGTGACAATCTTATGGATAGAAAATTAAGTATTCGAGAAGTAACTTCTTCGTAATTAGAGGTATATTTTTCATAGAGTCCAGATGATAATCTACTTTTCTAGATTTTTTTTTTTTTTTTTTTTTTTTGAGACTGAGTCTCACTCTGTCACCCAGGCTGGAGTGCAGCAGTGTGATCTCAGCTCACTGCAACCTCTGCCTCCCGGGTTCAAGTGATTTTCATGCCTCAGCCTCCTGAGTAGCTGGGATTACAGGCATGCACCACCAGGCTCAGCTAACTTTTGTATTTTTAATAGAGACGGGGTTTCACCATGTTGGCCAGGTTGGTCTCGAACTCCTGACCTCAAGTGATCCTCCCGCCTCGGCCTCCCAAAGTGCTAGGATTGCAGTCGTGAGCCACCATGCCCGGCCTATTTCTCTAGATTTTAAGTTCACTGCAACATGCTACTTTATGCATGTTGCATTTGTTTCCTTTTGACTATTTCAAAGGCTGCAGGTGGTGAGTCTCCATCCAGGATAGCAGCAAGTAGACTGTTCTTTTCACAGAAATCCTTATCCCTACACTAAAGAAACATCCGTCCCTATCTCTACCAGTAGTATATTTTGCAATGAACGATAAACCTCAAAAGTGAAAGGTTCAGTCAGAAACCCAAGCCACTCCACTTTGATCTGATCTGTCCCACTGTGCCTCTCATTTAGCTTAAGAACATGGCTTCCCTATCACAGAGTCTTGTCCTAAGCTAGCCTGTTCATCCTTCAGCCACAGCTAAAAGGAGATGCTCTTACTGTTGGCTCCCATGCCATCAGGAATGGTTGTAGGAGTGAGGGCGTTGCGCTGCTGAGGGTTGATAAGCTGGCTCACAGAAGGCAGCTTGTTCATGCTGTTCATTTTGTTCAGAGGTGGGGAGCTGTTACCATATGAAGATGGAGACTGTATTGAGGTCCTAGGAAGACAAACATGGAAATGATGGTGAGCACGGGACACTGAAGAGTGGGGACTATTGATTTTCAACAGGTCTCTGTTTAAAACATGGCCTCAAACCAAACATTTGAAAACATTCTTCTAGGATTAATGGTAAGAAGTTAATTTTATTTCCATCTGAGAATATTTCCTGAATAGGGAGAAACTGATTGCGAGGCTATCATCAAATCATATTTTTCCTGAATGTGCAGAGTGCAAGGTTTAGTATTTCCTTTGAGAAAGAGAAAATTCTTGCCTCCTCTTTTCCCTTCAGTTGTTTTCTCCATTCGCTTCTCCTCTTTTCCCTTCAACTCAAATGAGTTTGAAAAGCAGTTAGGGAAAAGAATTGAGCAAAGACTTAAAGGCTGACGAAAAACATGGATATCCCACCCTCAAACTGCAGCTAAGGCGTTCCATTTGTAGCTTTCTGTATATTCCATTTGGGATATGCAGAAAATGACTACAAAGCCAATCAAACTGGGCATTTGGCAGCTCATCTTGCTGTCATGCAGAGGCCCCTACTTGGAAACATGCATTTTCAATAGAGATGTTCATGATGTATGAGAGAACCTACTGGAATGTCAAAAGCATTTCTACACAGGAGAACGCTGAAGCCCAAATAACTATTCTATTGACTTTCCAAAAGTCTCCTGGGAGAAATGAAAAAAACAAAGCAACATAAAAACCCAAAAGTTTTCCATTCAGCATGATCTTCAATTTGGAAAGTTACCAGAACTCATTTGTCATATTATATCTAACAGATAATATTCCCAACTCAACTGTCGTTCCTGATGTTTTATCTTAATATAAAAACTAGTGATGTGTACTACAATGAGAGTCACAAAGTCAGAGATGAAGCCTTCCTCCGTCATCTGTTAGGATGCTATAGATGCCCATGCGAGCTACTTAACATCCTGGCCTTTGTTTTCTCACAAGAAAACTATATAAACTACATACATTTACACTTGCTGCATGAGTCAGATGTTCAAGTTAATAAAACTTAAGGCATGGTCCCCATCTTTGAGACACTCATAGAGTAGTGGAGGCAATGGATATAATAATCCATCCTACCTTATACGGCTATGATGAGAACTGAAAAAGAGAAGATGAGGAAGAAATGTACAGACTATGCAGCATCTACATTGAATTACTGTGACCACAGAATGAAGACTGGACTTTAAGCAAGTGTCTAGTCTGGTATGGGAAAACTCCCCTTTAACAATTTTCAAACAAAGTGAATTATGTTGTTCCTGTTTACCTTTTCCCTGTCACAGGCATATTTACATTAGAGGGGAGACAAATTTTTTCTTTGAGTTTTATCTGCATATATATGTATAATTCAAATTTTGGAGGCTCTGTAAATGGACCCAGGTTCCAAGCCTATATGGCATAATATTTGAAAAAATCATTTTAAAAATGGCCCTAGCGCTTAGGTGCTGCAATCGTAGGGATGGTCTTCGAAGCTGCCACTCTGCATTCTCTCCATAATTACATGAAAATAAGGGAGGCTCCATTCCATGTCAATGGAGAGCCACAGCTAGATGAATGCAAACAATATGCTGTATTTTAATGTGTATAAATTATCATGTCAATTAATGTAAATTAACAATTCAGGTGGATTTTACAATCACTGCCTTTAAGGTAGGAGGGCATTGACTTTTCTCTTTACCCTTATCAAATACTCACAATTATAGATCCACATTGTATATATATACTGGTGTTGATACAATAAATCCTCCCAACTATAAAACATTTCAGGTTACCAAACTCTTCTTTGTACATTTTCTGAATGATTGTCACACCATCCTTGTGGAGCAGGTCATGGTATAGCAGGGCAGAGATGGACAGAAATTACTATTCCAAATATACATACGGGTAAATATAAGGTTCTAAGAAAAAACATATGCCCAAGATCACATGTTGCTAAATGGATGCACTGAGGGCAGAACTAGGTCTCCTGGCACCTATTGTTTTTTCTAGGTTATGGGGACAAGAAATAGATGAAGTAGTAAGAGAAATGTAGGAGACCAAGATGGAAGAGGGGTAAAGGAGGTAACTCCAGCTACTACCAAGCACTTCTGAATCCACTCCGTCCCTGTGGGGAAACCTTTTCAAAGAGTCAGCACATATGGCTGCACTTAGGCTCATCCATTAGTCCACATCAGAGTATAGGAAAGCTTGGGGCAAGGCAGTAAGGAGATTCTCTGCCAGCTGATGTTTCTTCAATTCTCTTTGCTCACTGAAAAGTACCTAAGATTCCAGGTAGCCCATATTCCTGATGCAGTTGGTCCTCTGTAACCTGAGGAGACCTCTCTATCTGTCCCTCCTCAAACCAGTCAAATGTACAGCAAGAGCTAATAGAAAGCAGTGCTTGAATCATTAATAGCCACAATTAGAAAAATAAAAATACATTTAAAAGTTTTGCATTTTTTTTTCTGGACGCTCAGAGTAAATTCCTTCTTACAATTCCTGTTACAACCTCCTGCTTTCTTTAGCTTATGGTTATTATTTTTGACTATTTTATTAGTTCATTTATCATTTTTCATCATAAGCCACTAATTTGAGGAGGGCAAGTCAGAAACCACAGATGAAGAAAGAAGGAACATGGATTCTAAGTCAATCAAAACATCTAACACAAACTTAGTGACGCAGGATGTTGTACAAGTTTCTTGAGTCTCATTTTCTTAACCTGTAGCCTAGATATTGTACCTACTCTAGAAGATTTCTATGAAGAATGAGATCATGTAACAGCCCTGGACAGGGTCCAGTGATTTGTAGGTGCTCAGGAAACATCAGCTTCTTAGCTTCTTTCACTGTTTCCATCCAGCCTCAAATATTTAACACTCTGATACATGGCCCATGGCATAGAAGATAACAATGTAAGAATTAATAGGAGGAAGTGGCCAGAGGTGAGTTGGATTCTTAATTGAACATATCCAGAAATGAGGGTGAACAGTTGAATGGGGTTAACAGTCAGGAAAGGTCAGAAATTCGGAATGCCTTCCCTTTAATATGAAAGTGAGTTTTAAAGCCACACGGAAGGGGAGCAAGGTAGTCTGTCTACTATTAATTTCAAAATGACTGAACTAGAAGAAGCATTCTGAAAACTACATACTGTGAAAAAGGAAGCAAGGCTGAATAAACTCAGCCAATTTGAAAGCCTTGAAGAACAACCTTTTTTTAAAAAAAATTACAAATTTAATATAATAGTTCTTAAGTGAAATATTCCAAAAATTTCTGGAGAAACTAAAGAGAAGGAAAATGTGTTCAGAAGAATAACAGGACCTGTACCATTCTGGTTTTCTTGCCTACACTCTCCTCTCCTATCCAAAACCCAAAAAAGTAAGAATCCAGCTGTCTGCAGAAAAAAATCGTAAGGTGTATACCTCAGGTTGTTTTCTCTAGAGCCTCACTAGATTTTTCTAAGAATTCAGTGTAACAGAGATGTAGAAAATCATATTTCACGTATTTCCAGTTTTGAAGAAAAATCCTGGTGGAGCCAAGTCCCAGTTCTTAACTTTAACAATATAAGCTTCTGCACAGTTTCCGAAGAATAAAATTCAAAATTGAAAAGCGAGAAGTGGTTTTAGGACATATAGGACTTAAAATCAGGTTTTCTGGTTCCAACCCTAGTGACTATCTATGTGGTAGAATATCAAAATTCCTGCGCAGACACAAGTTACACTATCTACCTCCTAGATGTCTAGAATTCCACTAGATTCCTTCTTTTGGCTAAAATCTTCCATTGCTCATTAAAAAGCAACCCTCTAGTAGGATTTGGTGATAGCTTAGGCTAAATCTATTTCAACAAACCATTTCTGCAGTAAAGAATTTGGGAGCAGAAAGGGATACTGAGGGCGGAGCAGAGCATCCTTGTTATGAGAAAGGTGAGGAAAAAAAAAAAAAAAAGGGAAAACATGGACCATCAGAAAAAGAATTATATCTTCTCTCAATTTTACCCAGTACTGCCTACCTGTGACCTTTCTCTTTAGCTGGGTTATCCGGCTACTAAAGACAGTGCAGCATTTATTCTCTAGATGGGAAAACTGTAATTTTCTAATATTTTCCATCATTTCAAATATGTGCATTTATATACAAGTCACTATAAACACATTAAAAACTTACTTTAAAAAGGCTGAAAGAAAAGAAAAACCCTTCTGAAAGAAAAGCAAATATCAAAAAACGAAACATACTCACCAATCCTTTAAGGGCTTTGTGAATCAAAGTTATTAGACCAATTGAAAAACACTTTGCAAATATAACAGGAGCATCTGGTTTTACTAATATACTTTTATCTCAAATATAAAGATATTTTTTTCTGAAATATTTATCTAAAATACTAATTTTTTTTTTTTTTTGGTTAGAACTTCTTATGAAGCTTTTAAAAGCAATTATTCAGGGCTCAAAACATATTATAAGTAAAAAAAAAAATTGGACAATAGGTTCCACTGTTGATTTCTGGCCAAATATTTGCTAATGTCTATGCCACAGAAGCCATGTTATTTAAAACATTTGGATTTGATTGAAATTCATTTTAGTAAATTTGGCGAATTAACATACAACTAGAGGTTTGTCAGGAATGTCAATAAATGATTCTAAGGTGCCTGGCTTCCTAGGACAAACTTTAAAACTCATAGAGCTAAAGTATTTTTTTAAGTTAGTTTAGGCATTTTAGTTCCTTGTTACGATTGATGACCTTGACACAGAGTATCTTAAATAAAAATACCAAATACTGACAGAAGAAATGTACATAGGAACAAAGTGATGATTCTATTATTATTCTTGTTCCTTAGACCTACACATGCTACTTCAAGCACTTACATGAGAATATTCTAGTATTTAGTGGGAAAAAAAGTGAGAGAGACAGAAACAAAAAAACTGCAAGATAAACCAAGATGCAAAAGTTTATTGAAAATTAAAATCACACATCCACAAAAGCAACAGCCTCAATAACAAGAAATCATTGTCTTGGTGACAGAAAATACAGTGCTGGTGACTGGGTGTGGGAAGATGGAGGGGAGGAACATTTTTAAAGTCTTTATGCTATTATCTTAAAATATGTTTTTAAAATGGAAAGAAACAGAGATTCTCTAAACTTTTGAGTAAAAAAAAGAAAAGTAGTCTACCCTTTCAATCTTTAATTTCCAGTCCAGGAGTGCTGATTTTAACACGTCTGCTTGGATCTCACCTACTCAAAACGTAAGTCTCCTGGCTAAATGCACTGAACAGTATCAGTAATATGGCTGGTTTTATGGTAGGTAGGCTTGAGGGATAGAAGCTCTAATTAAGCAAATTAATCACAGATTTTGTGAGAGGGTTTCAATTTCTATTTTGAGCTTTGGATAATGGTAAACAACTACGTAAGGGCAATATTACTGGGGTGGATTTGTCTTTCTATTAAAAGCACAAAATGAGTTCACCTGCTATGGGGGCCAAACAACAGTTGGTTCGTAGTAGGTCTTCCAGGGTTTCATGTACAAGAAAAACTTTAGCATAACAGATGCCAACATACAGTGGCAGAGGCAGGTACACAGCATTAAGAAATGTTCTACCTACACATGAGGGGAGGACACAAATAATGCAAGTTCTCACAAAGAACTCTCCACCCACAAAGTTGATTACTTTTGGTAATGATCACCTCGCTGCCCAGCAGTACACTTGACACCTTCGTTTCTTACTACTTGCAATATTATTACATGACCAGCATTAAAAGGGTCTGACTGAGTCTCTCAGTCACCTACAACTTACTTATGCACAGACAATAACAACTTTTTTCTCCTTTTCTTAAAAAGACATCTTAAGTTTGAGACCTGCTCAAAAGCTTCCCTGTGAATTTTAGAAAAACAACAGAAGGAGACAGAAAAGGGTTCCAATAAACATCTTAATGCCCCTTTCCCCACCTGACCCCTCCCTCCCAGGAAACAACAGAAAGCTCACAGACAAACACAGTGGTTCCTCACCCACCAATGGCCGGTCTAAGGATACAAAATCTGCAGAAAACATCCTTTCTTGTAAAGTTTTGAGTCCCTTCAAAAGATTCTCTCACTAGTGGCTTTGTGCCTTTGAGCAGTTGGGTCTCTGAGCCAAAGTGTCTTCAAGTCCTGTTTATGAGGGCTAGATACACACGCACACACATACACACACACACACACTCACATATACACATGGAAATACAACACACACACTTAAAATATAGAGATAGGCTCTATGGGTACACTGATCGGTTTGGGGGCTTGGAATGTCTAAAGAAGACGTCAGATTGTTTTGGAGTTTCTCTCCGGGGCTCCACAAGCTCATTCCTGAAGCAGGCTGAAAGGAGACTGCAGAGAGGAACCAGAGAAAAGAAAAAATGAAGGCTTAGGACTTCATCTATTCAAATCAATTGAATTCAGAAACACACTCCTTATACCTTCATGATCATAGTATAGACAGAATAGAGTGCCTGAAAAGCTATTTTTGTTCTTCCAATTTATCTTCTTTTACAATTACTGAGACTTCTCAAGATTTTTATGAGGAAGAAATGGGATAAGGCTATAGTAGTTAACCAGAAATAAACATCAGAATCACTTGTGAAACTTATAAAAATGCATTTTCCTGGCTCCCTTCCAACACAAGCTGGCATCCAGGAAAACATATTTTTAATAAGTTACACAAGGCAATTCAGTCGAGGACCACTGAGATAAGGTAGATCAAGGTAGATGAAGGTATTTAACACAGTGCTTAGCATATGGTTTACTGGACTCAATTAAAAAAAAGGAATGAAGAAAGAAGAATAAACTTGAATCTTTTGTAAAATGTCATCTGGTCAATTATTATCCCTCATTACAGTTCTTGTCTAGCCTAAGTGTGAGGTATAGAGAAATATGATATCAGAATGGGGCCTGTGGCATCAGGCATTTACAAAGAACTGTTTAATGAGTATTTTGGATATTCCCAGATTGAGATGGATAAATACCTTAATCCTTTGAGTAAAAAACTCGGCCTATAAATGCATATATCAAACCCGAGAAAGCAATTTTTTGCATAATTAAGAAATTATTTACGCCACGAGGATGCCAGAAATAAACCCTTTTATTTTGCTGAAAGTTGGGCAATCTCATGAACTGTTTGGAAATTGTTTCCCAGATTGGCTTCTTGAATCACATTTGGCTATGCCTTTCAAAGGAACAAAGTCATTTTTATTTGCTTAATGCTAGGATTCAGTAAACCATGTCACCAGCAAGAATTGATATCATCTTAACAGAATATGCCCGAATAAAAATGGATGGGGAAGCAATGTACAGCTAACTAAAGACCTCTAAGACCTAGGACTGAGCCTGATTCCGCAATGAGGTGAGAGAAGTTACAAAAGTAATTTAATCTATCTGAGTTTAATTAATCATTGAGTTTTTTCTTCATTACCAATTCAGAGATAATAAATCTCTGCCCTAAAAACTTCATAACTATGAAATTCAAAAGTAAACTGTAGGCTGGGCGCGGTGGCTCACACCTGTAATCCCAGCACTGTGGGAAGCCAAGGTCGGGGGGATCACAAGGTCAGGGGTTTGAGACCAGCCTGGCCAACATGGTGAAACCCCGTCTCTATGGTTTTTCTTCATTACCAATTCAGAGATAATAAATCTCTGCCCTGAAAACTTCGTAACTATGAAATTCAAAAGTAAACTGTAGGCTAGGCGCAGTGGTTCACACCTGTAATCCCAGCACTGTGTGAGGCCAAGGTCGGGGGGATCACAACGTCAGGGGTTTGAGACCAGCCTGGCCAACATGGTGAAACCCCGTCTCTACTAAAAAAAAAAAAAAATATATATATATATATATATATGAAATACAAAAATTAGCTGGGCATGGTGGCAGGCACCTGTAATCCCAGCTACGCAGGAGGCCGAGGCAGGAGAATTGTTCGAACCCAGGAGGCAAATGTTGCAGTGAGCCGAGATCATGCCACTGCACTCTAGCCTGGGTGACAGAGCAAGACTCTGTCTCAAAAAAAAAAAAAAAAAAAAAGGAAACTGTAAAAGCTTGTGTAGTTCCATAATAACTATAAGGGTGAATCATATGAAATTATCAATATTCATCTGTTTTTAACCTATAAAGCTGGCAATTTCAGATATTCTGGAAACGTGGAGGATTTCTCTGTCTAACCTAGAAATACGGTGTTGACATTTTCTATCAGTTTGGAGACCGTGTACCTTTCTCTTTTCTACATTGATAATCCTGAAAATACTGCCTGCTTCTCTCTCAGATACATGAATCTGAGAAAAAAATATCAATATTCTTGATGATAACCATCGCCAAACAAGTTTAAAGATACAGGACTTTAAACTGAACCTACAAGAATAAATACCAAGTAACTAACAACAGAGTCAGAAAAACGTGCCAGGCACAGTGGGGTGTGCCTGCGGTCCACAGCTACTCGGGAGGCTGAGGCAGGGGATCGCTTGAGCCCAGAAGTCCAAGTCCAGCCTGGGCAAAATAGCTAGACCCCATCTCTAAAACAATCCTACAAAAAAGAGACAGAAAAATGGAAATGGATGTTTAAGTTTTATAATTAACTACTTACTTAACTGCCAATGTAGCAGAACACAACATTACAAAGAGCTCTATGTTCTAAATCTGATTCTAGTCTTAGCTTTATTATAAACTGGCTATAAATTCACAGAGCCTCAGTTTATCTGGCTATGGTGTGAGGGGCTGGAACCATGGACTTGGAGATCCTGCTTTGTTCTAATAATCTCTGACTTGTGTTACTAATGAGCCACAATTGTCAAGTAATCATAAAAGAGAAGGAAACACTAAGGGCTCATCAGGATGTCACAGATCTGTTTTATCATTTAAATAAAATTCATCCTGTAGAAGCTCAAAAATAAATTTCTAGAGGAAAGGAAGAGCTAGCCTAAGCGAGACTGTAACAAAGCGATGTCAGCCTCGCTTTTATGTTGGAAGCCAAGAATAAGGGAAAACAATTAACAAATGAAAAAAGAAATAGTACTGATCTGAAGTACAGAAGTCAAAACGTTGCTAAATAGGTCTCAAGAGGCTTCTGCAAAGCTGTCTTAAGCGTTGATGCCCCTTGATAATAGGATGGCAAGAAGTCTAAAGATAGGGTCCGATTTGTCTTTCTATTAGATTCTGGCATCTAGAAACATAACTCTCTATATTTATTCCAATGTAAGCAAATCAACTAAAATCACATTTCTTCGTAATATAAAGCCTACTTGTATCTATAACAATTTGATTCACAGCAGCTCTGTAAAGTCTATCTTCGATAAAGCCTATGATCATGAAGGTAAACGCGAAGAAATTTTTTTAAAAAGAAAAACCATGCACAAATGAAAAGCAGGCAGAAGAAAACACATAGTGGGAACCTAATAGAAGTAATTAAAGTAAAAATATTGTAGTGCCACCTTACAGAAAGTACGTTCTCTTCCCACTAATTTTCCCTCTACTATAAAGAAAAATACAAAATTGATTCCTTACCAGCATAAAATTGGTACTACATTTTTGGAAAGAAAATCACAGGCTATTATAGGTATTTTCCAAGCTGATTTATTCTTTTCAAATGATTGCCAGGAAATTAGATTTTCGTTTTTCTTTGTTTAGTCATTCATGCTCTTTCTTGGAGATTTGCATGAAAATAAGAGCTAAAAAAACTCAGCTGAAGAATTCAACTGAAGGATTTATATAGATGCGTATCAATCACTGGAGACCCATGTATATATAATGTTACAAAGACATAATTAGACCAAATGTCTATATTTTGCAAGGATTTAATTTTGCAGTCTGTTAGATTTCCATGCACAAGTTATCACAGCTGTGAGATACCAACTCAAAAGCATGCATATAATACATTTAAATGAACACACCAGGGAACTACGAAGCTACTAGTTCTTTACTATCTATCTGTGGCCACACATGCAAAAAAGTGTAAATATGTCCCTAAAATCTTGTGTGCTTTTAAAAATAACACAATATTAACATGTGTTTTCTTCTCTGGGGACACAGATTATTTTATGAAATATGAACAAAAAATTCCCTTTAGAGCAATGTGAGCCGGTCAGACAATAAGCACTAGATACTCATCGTATAGAAAAAGAGGGTTATGTATTTTCATGTATGCCATAAAAACAAATACATTCAGCATATGTCCCTGAACTGAATGATGTCAATCCTCCTGGCTTGTCAAGTTTCTAAAACAATGACATGAAACTATTCTTTTTCTCATATGATCCATGGAAACTGTTTAAAATTGTCCTATTAACTTGCACAATGCTGAGAATAAATTTCCAGAGCTTTCTTCAAACTCAGAGTGTTAAGGTTAGAAATTCACCATTAAATTGTAGACCATGGGAAGGCAGGAGCTACATCTTTCTCACCTCTATCCTTAATGCTTTCACATAGCACATCTTCAATAAGAATATGTGACGTGAATCAAGTCAACTATTCCAGCCTCATCTGACAATGAGGTTGTGTCATTAACTGCATTTTATATCTGGATGGGCATGCCTCACTTTCTCAGACAAAAAAGATATCTGTTCAAGGCTGGTGTTGTTTTTATTAGATACTGAAATGCCACCTGAAAAACCACTTTAGGATTTCCTAAAATCTTTTAATAACTTTCTAGCTTGGAATATACATATTAACTTCCAAGTACACCTATCAAACAAAATTGGAGCCTCAAGAAGCAATGAAAGGAGATCCACTCATTTATCTATAAGACAGACTATCAAACTACAGCAAGCTAAGAATAGTTTATATATATATATATATGTATTTTTTTTTCTTTTTCTTTTTGAGATGAAGTCTCTCTCTGTTGCCCAGGCTGGAGTGCAGTGGCACAATCTTGGCTCATTGCAACCTCTGCCTCCCAGGTTCAAGCGATTCTTCTGCCTCAGCCTCCCAAGTAGCTGGGACTACAGGTGCGTGCCACCATGCCCAGCTAATTTTTGTATTTTTAGTAGCGACGGGGTTTCATCATATTGACCAGGCTTGTCTCGAGCTCCTGACCTCGTGATCCACCCACCTTGGCCTACCAAAGTGCTGGGATTACAGGCGTGAGCCACTGCGCCCGGCCTACAGTTTTTAATAGGGGGAGGGACAATCAAAAGGAGAATAATATTTCACGGCATGTGAAAATTATATGAAATTCAAATTTTAGGGTCCATAAAGTTCCATTTATGGAACAGCCACTCTCTTTATGCATTATCTTCGGCTGTTTTTGTGCTACAACCACAGAGCTGAGTAGTTGCAAAAGACAATATAGACCCAGAAAATCTAAATATTTACTACCAGGACTTTACAAAAAGCAGCTTGCCAATTCCTGTACTACATATGAGACCTTTTCTTATTAACTGAAAAAAAAAAAAAAAAAGACAGGAAAGAGTACTGAAGAGCAACTAGTTCAGCATGATATATTACTTAGTGGTGTTTTGGAGGTCATTTTGGTATAGTCAAACTTTCAGAGTGAACAGGAGGAAATTTGAGGGTGTTTCTTAATACCATGACACACAGATCTTAGGAAAGGTAGATATCCCTCCTGGGTCTATAAATGATGTTACAGGTCTCTGTTTCTTTGATCCTGGTTGTATGGTTTTATAAGAACTAAATCATTTTCCACTTAAATATGTTAGTATATATTTCCATCTGATATCCCCAAACATCCATATGATT
Source organism: Pan paniscus (assembly GCF_029289425.2). Lineage (NCBI taxonomy): Eukaryota > Metazoa > Chordata > Mammalia > Primates > Hominidae > Pan > Pan paniscus. Next base: position 187,740,391 of record NC_085926.1, on the reverse strand, counting down.
AGCAATGGAAATTGTGTCTGCAACTCTGAGTTCTAATTCTCCTTCAGAATACACTGTGTGATTAAATTTTCTGCTCAGGCTTACAAATAAAACCATACCACTAAAATTTGCAAAACTTTTATGCTAAAAGTAAATGGTGAGATCCCTTCTGGCCAAAAAGGATCTTGGATGCTCAAATAGCTTAGAGTCCTTTGAACAGAGAATGTGCCGCTTTTCTCCCTGCCGTCTACTCCACTCTGTAGATAACAGGTGCTCAGAAAGTGTTTCTTCACTATCAGAGATACATTCATATTGATTAAAACATAATAACAAGGCCGGCATGGTGGCCCACACCTGTAATCCCAGCACTCTGGGAAGCCGAGGTGGGTGGATCACCTGAGTTCCGGAGTTCGCGACCAGCCTGGCTAACATGGTGAAACCCCATCTCTACTAAAAAATACAAAAAATCTGCCAGGCATGGTGGCAGGTGCCTCTAATCCCAGCTACTCGGGAGGCTGAGGCAGGAGAATCACTTGAACCCGCTAGGCAGAGGTTGCAGTCAGCCAAGAAAGTGCCACTGCACTCCAACCTGGGTGACAGAGCGAGACTCAATAATAATAATAATAATAATAATAATAATAATAATAATAAGCCCTCTTTATTACATTTTCCATAGCTGACTCCCTACAACAGCTAATAACATAGAAAATAACCATTTTTATTGTTCATTTGCATTTCTATTGTAAAATATAATCTTTGCCTCTGGAAGATAGTTTTTGACTTCTTTTTTGCCTAAAGTATGAAGTTGAAAGTCTACATTACTCAAGTGGACTCATAATGTATATATTTTACACTTATCTACAGAGTCTCTGACAATACTTCCAGGACACATATCATATTTTAATTAAACTAACAAGTGATTATTTTTAACCACAGAAAGGTAAATATAAACAAGGTCCTGATTGGTCAACCTCTCATCCTTTCATAAGAGCTATTCTATTCTAGTCAGTCATAAAATAACTTTAGGAAAGATCCAAGATTCAAGGCAAAGCTTAATATATAAATAGGTTATATGTATATGGTAATATACTTGAAAAATCTGGCTTGATTTATGCAAAAAATGTACTGCTGGAAGACAATCTAGAGCAGAGATGCTAAAATACGGCAACATGATGCTACCTTATCCTTCTGCACCCAGATATTTCCCCAATTATCATGCACTAGGTCTCAGAATTCTTCTCACTACAGCATTCAAACAAGTCACTTTATATTATAGTAAAGCCTATTTGCTATCCCTGGTCTACAGTGTTATTCGCAAAAGTGGATAGTGTGCATCCCAGGAGATTTATAAGACAATCCATTGGGATGAGAAAAGATTTCATGTTTTCAAATATACACATTACTACCAAATAGAGTGTGTGCTTACTGTTAGTGTGTATGGATCAGGCATATAGAGAAGAGAACTGTTAGTGTGAGTTTCTTTGTAATTCACCAGAAATGGTTTGTATTTAATTTCAGAACATAAGTGGAATTCTGAAGGGAAGGTTATAATAAGACACGTAAAAGAGGTTGCAACTGAAAGAGGGTTGCCACACCAGGTCATCTGAATCTATGACAATCTGCTATCTCCCATTATGTTCCACATTGCTCATCAATCACCCTATTGCTGATCCAAATAAAGTCACCCTCACTCATGCCTCCTAAAATGACACGTTGATACACTCACTGTTTCTGAAGTAAGTGCTGGTGCTGCTGCTGTTGCTGTTGCCTGTACGTTTCAATTGTGTGCTGAGGAAGGTACTGCATGAGTTCCAGGGACTCTTTGATCTTCAACAGCATTTCATAAGTCTCACGGCCCCTCACCTATGGAGGTGAGCAGAAGGAAAGAAGGAAACATGAAAAGCTGTAGAACTGTTATAAGTGTGGTCAATCCTCATTGTTTGAGGATTCCATAATTGCAATTTGTTTATTTGCTAACATTTATTTGTAACATGAAAATCAATACTCTTGGCCCTTTTGTGGTCACTCAGACCCGGGCAGAGTGATGAAAAATTTGAGTCACCTGTGCGCCTTCCCAGCTGGTTCAAACAAGGAGATGCTCTGTCATCTTGTAGCTCTTATACCGTAAACCCACGTTCTTTTCATGGTCTATTTAGCGCCACATGTTTTACATTTTTGTGCTTTTCATTGGTGATTTTGTTATTTAAAAGACCCTCAAGGGCAGTGCGGAAGTGCTATCTAGTGTCCCTAAGTGCGAGAAGGTCGTTCCATGCCTTATGGAGAAAATATGTGTGTTAGAGAAACTTTATTCAGGCATGAGTTATAAGGCTAATTGGCCATGAGTCTGATGTTAATGAGTCAACGGTATATATTAAATAAAATGTCTCTTAACAGAAACACACATCAAATGAAGTGATATATTATTCTGTTGATGAAATGTATGTGACCAGAGGTGCATAGAAACCCAATCCTATATTTCTCTTAGGAGCGATGAGATGATTCATATCCACCAATACCATTTTTGCAACACCTTCATAAAACTAAACTACTACAAAACATAAGAATAGATTGTAACTATGTCTGATAGGATAAAAGTTTTCATGTGGGATAAAATATGTTTCTCTCTTTAAGAGAGTCCCTTAAAATCTTTAAATAAAGGCTCTTAAAGGCTTTCACAGTTATGAGCAGGGGCCAGACATGGTGGCTCACACCTATAATCCCGGCAATTTGGGAGGGAACAGATTGCTTGAGCTCAGTAGTTCAAGACCACCCTGGGAAAAAAACTCCTTCTCTACAAAATGTGCAAAAATTAGTGGGCGTGGTGGCCCACACCTGTGGTCCCAGCTACCTGGGGAGGTGAGGTGGGAGGATTGCTGGAGTCTGGGAGTCTGAGGCTGCAGTGAACCATGATCCTGCCACTACACTCCAACCTGGGCAACAAAGTGAGATCCTGTTTCAAAACAAACAAAACCCAAAAAAACGGATGAGCAGGGCCAAGACTAGAGTGAGGCAAGAGAGGCACTCAGCACAAGTGCATTGCCTTGGGTGTGAGTGACTATTTAAATTTTGCACCCTAGGCACTTTAACTGCCTTACCCCAGTTGCTGCACCCAGTAGGAAAGGCAGAATTAGTCAGAATTCAGAAATGAAAAATGTTCTCCACCTTTTGTTGAATTAACTCTTACTCATCCCAGCTGTGGGACCCCTTCTCTGAGAAGCTTTTCTTGATCTTACTCTTATAGTTTTTGCATCTTTGGAGCTTCTTGTGTACTCACACAGCACTAGGCCTTGATCTAGGAATATTTATTTTATTACATTACATTTATTTATTGCATTATAACTGTTTGTGTCCTCAATAGAAGGCAAGGTAGTTGAAAGTAAGAATTGTATCCTACTGAACTCTAAATGCTCAAGGTCTAGCATATTTGCCACTCACCAAACACCAACAAAATATATATTAAATTAATGGAGTTTTTCCTCACCCATAAATTATTTAGGCTAAGTCTTCTCTCAACTTGAGACATGACACTAAGAAGGATACCTCCTTCTTAGTACAAACTGAAATTTAAAAATAATTTTTCAAGCAGTTCCTGTTTTATCAGCTGAAAACATATTAAGACTTTTGGAATATTTAGTGTATCAGGGTAATGTTTTACTTTAACATCACAAGTCAGTTTCCATATATACCTTGAGAAACAAGACACTGGGAATCTCAGCTAACTCACCGTCTGATTGGTCTACTGGCAATTTATTCCCCCTGAGAGTCAGGACCCAAAGAAGATGAGGAAGAAAGTGCAGCACACCTAAACCCGTTGACTTCCGTTAGTTCAATCCCAGGGTAGTAGTTCACGGTCAAATCTCCTGGCCCTGCTTGGCTGTGTCTCATGTCATCACTTTAGATGGCATCAAGGGCTATGCCAGCCACCAAAACGTCATTGCCACCCTACATGGCAAAGACCTAATGCAATAAAAATTCAACTAACTAACTGCAACCATAATCTAATAAAGTGATCTCATTAGTGATTGCAAGAGAAGTAATGTCCCTTGTAGGAATTAATGAGGTTCTTACATAATAATTGGGCTAAGACTTCTGGCCATTTACATACACAGTTGTCTTTTGATATTAGCAGAGCATTGATTCCAGGACTACCCACCCCCATCTGGCCCCCGTGGATACTAAAATCCTAGGTTGCTCAAGTCCCTTACATAAAATGGTGTAGTATTTGCATGTAACCTATGCATATCCTCTGTATAGTTTAAAATTACCTCTAGATTACTTATAATATCTAATATAATGTAAATGCCATGCAATTAGTTGTTATACTATATTGTTGTTATATTTGTATTATTTTGATTGGTGTATTTTTTTATTGTTTTTTTCCAACTATTTTTGATCTGTGATTGGTTGAATCTGCAGATATGGAACAGGCAGATAGGGAGGGCTGACTGTAATTCAGGCTTCTGCCTTGCTTGGCTTTCTTTATAGTGCTGCCTAAAAGACATCAAAGTCAAGGCTATCATTGCTGCATTATCAATTTTGTGAACTTTTTCTGACAATATTTTCGGCCTAAATTTCTATGGCCATGCTGCCTAGGATAATCTTATCATTCTCAAATAATGAAGGACAAATTAATTTTAAATATTAGGGTAAGAAAAATTCTGTTAGGAGTTTAGCTTTAGTTGGGTGGGTAGGTAAGTAGAGAAGCTCATGCTAGTAATACAGTCCAAAACTGTGGAGAGAAAGAATAATATTCTAATTTTAAAAAAACACATATTTTCTCTCCTTTGTATCACCAGCTCTCAACCGTCTCCCCTCTTCCCCATTATGGACTGAAGGTTTGTGTCCTTCCAAAGTTCACAGATGGAAATTTTAACCCCATTGTGATTACATTAGAAGGTGAGTCCTTTGGGAAGTAATTTAGGTCATGAGAGTGGAGCCTTCATAAATGGGATTTTGCCCTTATTAAAAAAAAAAAAAAAACACCCTAGAGAGCTCTCTAGCCCTCTCCACTATATGAGAATACAAGGAGAAAATGGCAGTTTGCAACTCAGAAGAGAACTCTCACCAGAACCCGACCATAGGGGCACCTTGATCTCAGACTTCCAGACTCTAGAAAATAAACTTCTGTTGTTTATAAGCCATCTAGTCTATGGTAGTTTGTTGTAGCAGCTTCAACTGACTAAGACACCTCCTTTCCCATTGTCACAGATAACGAGATGATGATCATACTGTAAAAGCCCATTCAAAGAAGGTTAAAATGAAGCAACCATGAACACCCAAGGAAGACCTACTGGTAAGTATAACAGTTCATCATCTGGGGATCTTCGTTTCTTGATGGATGTCATCTGGATACCATGTGTGTTCTGACGAAACGCTGGTGGAGGAAAAATGCAAGTTTCATCCTGGGAACACTTCTAAAGCACTAATGCATATTAAATTACTTAATAATTAAATATTAATATTAATCAGATTTAATGTACATATTAAACAGACAGTAGTACCAGCAACACATGTAAGATTAGCGGCTCTAGTCCTAAGCGTCCATTTAACTGGGGACAATTGTTTTTACATTGATTGTGATCCTAGCAATAAGGAGGTGGAAGGATGGTGGGGAAGAATAAATAAAAGAAATTCAGTATATGCTGGGAAATAGCCTTTGGCTTAAGTAATGTTGCAGGAAAGCCCGTATCTTGCTGGTGTGTGTCTGTGAATAGATGATGTTTATGCTACTGGTGTGGAAGTCACACTTTGAGAATCCCTGGACTAAGAAATTGTCACAATGACTACTTGTTTTTGTAAAGCTGTGGTACATGCCTGGAGTCCACTTCAATGCTATACCTATTCTCACTGGCTCTGAGGGCTGACGTCCCACTTGCTGCTGAAGGTCACAGGTCTTATCACGCAGCTTCTCCAATATCACCCCATTCTCCAACATCTGGAGAAGATTCAACCCTACCCCATTTGGCCACTACATCTACTTACGGCGCTTCGTACCATCACCGTTCTTTGTACTGTCCGAAACTTGCTGCTTTCTGATGCTATCTTCATCCGCCTTCCTGTCTCTTCCTGGGCAAGCACAGATCCGGGCCTCAAAGCAGCGTCGGCCCAGGACTTGCCCACTAGGAATTAGAATAAAGGGGAAGAAAGAGTTAAATTCAAAGCATTTTGAAAGTCCCCTGAAGATCTACCACTTCCACTTCCCATATGGGCCATCGCCAATGTACTACCAGCTTAGCCATGGCGGCTTTGAGAATGGACCCAAAAGCACTTGGCAGAACACAAAAGTGCTAACATGCCACAAGTAATATTAGTAAATAACATTCCATTTGTTCTCCAAAGAACCTCTGAGCTATTAGCTGAACAGCTGTATTTAGCTATATATTTTGAAGGAAACTTGAGTTAAGCCAGTGGATGTCTCAAGGATAAAATCCCCTGAGGCAGCGCAGACTTAAAAAAAACTGTGAAATGCCTTGAGGACCATGGTCTAATCAGAACAATTCCAGTCAAATGTCAAGAATTCAGGTATGAAGTGACTTGCACACTGTTCTAGCTCTTTTTTTCCTTCTAACTTTACCCACCTTCCTTTGTCTCCACTTTCTTAGATCTTTTATGTAACCGTTTGTAGCAAGGATTTAAAGCACAAAGGACAAGCTCTCCGCTGCACATGCAAAATTAATGATAAAGCAGCCACGATTTCACTTTGCCCTCTGCTCGTGATTTTTTGTGTAGAATGACAATTTTACATATGCCACTTACTCTCTGGTTTCCAGAGTAACAATGATTAAAATTGGACGGCGGTTCATCCCTCCAACACAACTGCTGTTACACATGAAATTGTACAAGACTGTCGTGAATTCAGTGCCAACCTGAAAACAAGGGGAAAATAATCTGTGTTAACAATGGTTTAAACTGACGTTGTTCCTTCTCAGTTCTTCCCTCTATTTAAGGAATTCCACTTCTGATGAAGTGATACACTTCCTCCTAAAAGGGCAAACTCTGAACCCTGTTGTAGATTTTTCTTCATCTTGCCTGCGGGGAAGCTTAAAGCTAACGTTTGCAACACTGAACACTACCTTAGGTGAGACAGGCTTTAACATTTTGTGATCTTTGATCCTGTTCGTTTGTAAGCTGATCCACATCATGTAATTCAAATAGGCTATACCACCTTCATGAATATCACTGAAAAGGGAAAACTGGGAATAATTGCCAAAAACAGTAGCAATGCTCCAAGAATATTTTCCCTGTGTGGATAAAACAGTACAATATAGATTTGAATATACACTTCCATTAATAACATCTTAGAGCTCAAAATGTTCTCAGAATTAAACATAATCTAGTCCAAAGTACATACGTATGGGTAAGGCAACTGAAGCCTAGAGAGAGAGAGTTGCCGAAGGTCCACACAGCAAGCCTGCAAACCAAAGAACTTGGGTCCTGTTACACCAGTGTACTTTCAACCACACTACTCTGCTTCATGCAACAGACTTACAAATCTATCATCTGTTCATTCAAACTTCAGCTAAGAGATCCCTCTTAGGCTTTCCCACTTATGGTAACACTTGCATCCACTACTATTGCTTATCCACTACCTGTCCAATTGCCAGTTGGATAAAACAATCTCATGTATACACCCAATTGCCAGTTCAATTGTTATCTGCCCTTAAGATGGGAATATGGACACAGAGCCATGTTACCAAGTTGATTCAGTGCATATTTAGGTATTCTGAAGGGAAAGCATGTGGAGAATAGGTAGAAAAAAATACAAAAATATTACATATTTGATGACAAGAACTGAGACAGTGATAGATGCTAGAAACATTGCTGTTGCTGAAACAGATGTTCTCTCAAGTCTACTCAGTCCATAGAGGTGTTGTTTTTTGGTTTGGTTTGCTTTTTACCTGGGGTGGCTCATAAGGTACCAGCACACTCTGTCTTCCTGTGATGGGATCTTCTACATACTGGGCATGGCTGTTCCCCTCTACTCGAATCAAATGACTAGGAGGGGCAATCTGTCCTGCAGAGCAGAAAACGATAAAAGAGTTAGTTCTTTACCTTAAAAATAAAGAAAATAAAATGAAATTGCATGAACAGGATGTTGGTGGCAAAAGAAATAGTCTGTATAATAAAGAAAATGTGCATCCTTGAAGAAACGAACAGATCCCATAGCCAGATATCAAATACATGAAGGTGTCATAACCTTTATAGCAACAGAAAGGGCTGGAATGCACATCTACAGTTAAGGGAACAGTCCTATAATCTGGAGTTTAAGATTAATGATTCAAGCTTTATGGAACTCTATAACTACATCTCTGACCTCATCGTGGAGGAAATTTTGCCAGCTTCCTGGAAAACGAAAGGGAAATAAGCAAATTAATTAAAAAAAAAAATCAGTTTAACTGAGAAAATGCTGCCCAAAAGTCTGACCAGCAAATACACTGAGAAGCAGAAGATAGCAAGGATATGACTTCCACTTCTTCTTCTTTCCTCCTCCTCAACTTTTAAACATTGTGTTGATTATAAAGATAAGAAACATTCTGGTGTTTGTGTGTTGAAGGAGTCCCAAGTTGGGTGTAAGAAAAGGGATGCAATTTTAAAAAAGAGACTGAGTAAAGTTTCATAAAATTGTGATATTTAGCAGAGCTCCAGAAAAGAGAAGATGCTCCAAGAACTGGGACCCGTAAAGCTGTTTTTAACAGCTCTTGGGTCCTACAGTCCCAGTCTACAAAAACCATTCAATCAAAGTAAAAAGTGAAGCATATCAAAATGTTCTCTGCTGCATCATCTATTATGGTTAAAACTAAAAACAATTTTTATGTTTAAAAAATGGGAAAACGCTTACAAATACTATGTTGTCTTGGTGAAATACCAAGTTAGGGAGGCTGATAATGAAGTCTATCTATATTGCAATATTCTTTATGGCAGATTGTTAAGTGAAAAGCAAGACATAAATGTACGGATAATGTGGCCATGTGGGCAAGGACTCGAAATTAATGTGTAAAAAGTAGTTTTTTAAAGAGAATTTTGACTTTATTTTCTTCTTTTAAATTCCGATCCATTCTCTTTCTTCTTCCATTGATTTTCTCTACAATTATATTCTCTGTATTTATCAATCCTTATATTTTAATATTTTTTCTATAAAGTATCCTAACCCCCAACACCTTTGGCACCCTCAATACTCTTTGAGGATTGCTTATGCTTTATCCTGCTCTTACCTTCCACTTTTCAGCACTCTCTATTTAGTCTCCCTTCATGGAACTATAATATCAGATCTAAGGGAACTCTTGGCATTGCTGACCTTTTCTGCTAAATTGTTGTAGGATCTGAGATGTAGAATATGAGGCATGACTTATTCATGGATATAGCGTCTAAAGGTGGCCTTCATGATACCTCATCCCTCGACTCCCAGTCCTTTATTTGATTGGCCACAGTATGCTCTAGGCCTTCTATTTATTCCCCTTACCCATTACTTGCCTTCTCATCTTTTTTTCCTTTTTCTTCTTCTGGTTTTTTCATTATTTCTTTCATTTGGTGCTCCTTTCTCTTACCCTTCCAGGTCTCAACTGGTCTAGACTTGAGAATCTTTCTGGGAAAACACTAAATCTGAAGAAACTGTAGCCTGGGCCAAGTAGAATAGCTACCATGTAGTCTCCTGGCACCCTCTTATTTTTTTTTCATTTATTTTTTATTTTTGAGATGGAGTCTCGCTCTGTCGCCCAGGCTGGAGTGCAGTGGTGCCATCTTGGTTCACTGCAAGCTTGGCCTCCTGGGTTCACACCATTCTCCTGCCTCAGCCTCCCGAGTAGCTGGGACTACAGGTGCCCGCCACCATGCCCAGCTAATTTTTTTGTATTTTTAGTAGAGATGGAGTTTCACTGTGTTAGCCAGGATGGTCTCGATCTCCTGACCTCATGATCTGCCCACCTCGGCCTCACAAAGTGCTGGGATTACAGGCATGAGCCACCGTACCCAGCCTCTTATTTTATTTTAAAGGCAAGAAAAATAAAAAGAAGGAAGCAGGAAGGAGTAAAGATAACCAGTAGTTCAGGTCATCTAGTAATTACTAATATTAAATAGTTCAACCACTATGAAAGCCATGAATTTATTTATCATTATTCTTAGATACTGTCAGCCAAAAAAAAAAAAAAAAAGGCAGACTGATCTGCCATCAGAGTGCAGAAGTCTGAATCAGGTAGGTGGGTCTCAAACAAAAATGCCCACAGAATCTTGACCTTCAAGGAGGTTGAACAGTTAGAGATTCAAATTCTGCTTACCCTCGTTGAATTCACGGCTCAGCTCATGGTTGGGGCACCGCTTCACCACCTCCGTGACATGCTCAGCTTTTTTGTAGACAGGCATGGCGCGGATAACAGCTCCCTGAGGAGGTGGGGTCATCACCTTGATCTGGATGGGGCATGTCTTTGCAATTTGGCAGTAGAGTTTCTTCAGTTCAGTGGAATACTGCTTAGAGTTGGGGCCAGTGGAGAAAGGAAGGAGAGAACCAACAGGAGATATTGTTACATTCCAAATCAGAACAATGAAAATCTGTCCACTTTTTAGAGCTGCATGCTGCCTGTTTACTACTGGCTACTATAGATGTGACGTATGTCAATGTTATTAGAGGAAGTTATATTAATATTTTGTGCTATCATAAATAAAACCCCATGTTTACAAAAGGTTTTATGTTTGTCAAAACACATTTATGCCATTATTTCCTGTTATTTTCCTTTAGGATGAAGAAGCTGAGGCTGAGAGGGGTTTAAATGAATGAAACCATGAGTAGCTTCATAGATTACCAGAAGCTAAGTGAAAGAAGAGTATTGGCATGTACTGAGTGATATTAAACAACAACCACAAAGACAGATTTCTGCCTAGATTACAATTAATCCAGACTTTAATATACTTTAGAGAGACTCACAGGAATTAGGGTTCATGAGATTTTTTTAAGATGGAATATCTGTTAGAGAGTGAAGAGATTTCGCCTGATGTCAGATCGCTTGAAACTGTAAAACAAGAACTCCCTTGAACGCCTGCACTTTCCTTCTGATGTCATAGACTAGGAGAACGCAAGAGCTGAAAGGGGCTGTTCGGTCCTAAACTCCTGAAAACACCGGGCCTGATGTAGCACAGCTAATCATGGCACAGAAAGGATCTGGATGCAGATCTTCTCACTCACAAGGGAGTGAAATTTTTCCTTCTCCAGGGAGAGGAACTTTAGTGGTGGTTAGTTGCTTGTAAGTTGGCAAAACGGGCTGGAGAAAGCCTGAGACCTAGAACCAGATAGAGATCCCATCCTGTGTTGCTTCCTCTTCCCACTTCTGAAGCAGAAGAGAACCTTCATTCTAATCCTTACACTATAGTAAACCTTATCATCCCTGTGCTCTGGGTCAAAGCCCTATCTCTACATTCCTACCCACTCAGGCACTTTGCTCAGGCAAACCACCCAGGCACTGGAATTGCTGGCCAAGAGTGGGGCACCTAGTAACATGTATCCAAACAAAGGATAAACACACACACAGGTTGCAATCATAAGTTGGCCCCAACATCCTCCCAGAGGAAAGATGGTGGGGGGGCAGAGCCATAGTGGCAATCGGATTCGTTACTGATATGTCCCACCCTAACTCTCACTAATGGCAAGTATCTTAACAAAAATCACACATTTAAAATGTTGCTTTATTTCTTCATTTTAAAATATAGTATTTGTTTAAATGACCTTTCCTTTTCTTCCAAGTATTCCAGCATACGAAATTTTTAGTTAGAAGTTTCCCAATGCTAGAAAAGTATTGCAAAATCAGTCCTCCATGTCCGCAGGCCATGGATTAGACACAGCAAAAGGGTTTTATATAGCTTGGAGAAATAGGAAACACGCCAAACTTCAACCACAAAAATAAAATTCTACTTGGGAAACACTGAATGAAATCTAGATGGGTATTTTTGCTCTAGTGCTTTTAACTAAAGACTTACACAGAACTTGTTTTATGACATGTTAAGAACTTCCTTTTATTGAGAACTTGAAGAAAATAAGCATATCCATTCGTGTTTTCGTTAGGAGGTATATAATGCATAATCTAACCATGAATTTCGTAAGATGACCCTTAGGAAAGATGACTGAAAAATAAGTCTGTCAACTAATACCTAAAGGCAAATAAGGTATCCTTCCAAGTATGTAAAGATTGCAGAAATGAAGGTTAAGTGTTCAGAGTAGAAGCTTCTTAAGGAAAACATTCCATTTTAATAACTGATATACTATAAATCAAGCTCGACAGAGTACAGTATAAAAGCATTAAGAGTAAGATTAAGGATCGCCAAGTGCTAATTCTTGTTCATTCTCGGGGATGGGGGTGGGAATCTAATTTTTAAGCTTAATTAATGATAAATAATAATAGCTTCATCGTTTACTGAGTTCTGCCTTAAGAAATTTTATCCTGATACAACCCTAAGAGGAAGGTATTACAAGCATACTATCTCTTATCTGAAACCACAGGGGCCAGAATTTTCAGAATCCAGAATTGTTTAGATTTTAGAAAAATAGTAGTTTGCATAACATATAAATGTATCCAGCAGAATTTAGGGTAGCACCATAAGATCAAACATTATTTCTGCAGAATTCATAAATATTCACACTAACTGATAAATGACTACGAAGCCTGGGTTTCACCATCAAATGAGTGTGCCACAAACTTAAGAAATCAAAATAAAACTGAACCAACTTCTGATTTTCAGAGCTCTTCGAACTTCAGAATTGTAGATAACAGATAATTGACTTGAATTATCATCCCTATTTTATAAATAAGAAAATAAATGTACAGAAAGGACTTGCCCAAGAACCTGCTTAGTAACTGGTATATGAGTCTATCCTAGTCCTGTAATAACAGTTTCTTATGTCTCTGTTCTCTTAACTCAGCCATGCAAATGTTTACCTTTTTCTAGTTTCCAACATTGTGGTTCTTTTCTGAATCAATTACAATGTTTATACTCTTCTCCAAGCATTAAAATGGAGCTCAAAAGTGGTCTATTTAACATAGTTTTATTAATTTCTCAGTATATTGCTTACTCATTTAATGGTAGGGAGAGGCAGCAAGTGATAGAGTTGAAAAAACTTTGGGCTAGGTGGAAGACAGCCTGGACGATTACACCAGCTGCCTCTGGGAATTCAAGGATACAGTCTTGCTCTTTAACACGGTTTATTGAGGACTTTATGAGGCCCTCTGTATTATGGCCTTATCTATCTCTAATTCCCCCTACCCCTCCACCCCCACCCACACACATTTCTCACCCCATGTTCTACCCATACAAACGTTTTAATGCTTCAAACACACCATAGGATCATCACCCAAAATTCAAAATGCTATTCCCTGAAATCATGTCCTTTGCAGCAACATGGATTGAGCTGAAGGCCATTATCCTAAGTGAAACAACTCAGAAAAAGAAAATCAAGTATCATGTGTCCTCACTTATATGTGGGAGATAAGTAGTGAATACACATGTGGTCGGGCACAGTGGCTCATGCCTGTAATCCCGGTACTTTGGGAGGCCGAGGCAGGCAGGAGCTCAAGACATGCCTGGCCAACATGGAGAAATCCAGTCTCTACTAAAAATACGAAAAAAAAAAAAAAAACCCAAAAAGGATACACATGGACATAAAGATGGAAATAATGGACACTGAGGACTCCAAAAATGAGGAAGGTAGGAGGGGATGAGGGTTAAAAAATACCTATTGGGTACAATGTTCACTGTTTGGGTGACAGGTACACTAGAAACCCAAACCTCACCATTATACATGTATATTACATGTATATACATATATTCATGTAACAATACTGAACATGTACCCACGGAATCTGAAACCTAAAATAATTAAAAGCAACAAGCAAGCAACAACAACTACAACAACAAAAGTGATATTCCCAGTGTGGTACACTTCTCTTTTTCCTCTGCTCTCCACGTCATGCCAGGACAATTCAGATATCACTTTTCAGCTAGTACTGTATCTGTACTGCAAACCATATTTTCCAATTTTAGTGGTGAGGGCTTCATATTTGACTAAATCAAAATATCTGACCACAGCCAAGATGCATTATGTTTATTGCTTTTGGTTCAACTACCAGTCCTGCAATTCAGCAACTAGAGGCGCTGAAGTGGTCTGGCACAATCGCTTTTTTTCTTTTTACAAAGCCAAATCTCTGCTACTCTGTTTACTTCATTGTTTGCAAATCTGTTCCATGATGACCTTTATTTTTTTTTACCCAGTACTAAGTTCAGTCTCCCTGGTCTATGTGTATAAACAAGTCCTTAGACTTGCCCACTTCCATATCCCTTAAAAATAGCATCATCATCTCCAATTTTCCCGGCTTCTGCAAGATTGGAACATGGGAATCTGATTTACAGCAAGATTTTAAAATACCCTGATGATTCAAGTCAGCAGAAATTGTAAATTTGAACACACATGGCTTATTTTACTATCTTTCTTTCTGTGTGGAATTTAAAAAATTCACATCTAAATTGCTCCTCAACATTGACTTGAGATTCTTTTCATTCTAAGGCCTAATTTATTCTTTTTTGTATGGGGGTTTTGTTTTATGTGGTATACTTTTCCGCAAAGTATACCAGTTTTTAAGTGCAAAGGCTGATGGCTTGACAAATGTACACCATTGTGCAACTACTACTACAATCAAGATATAGAATATTTCCATTCCTGTTTCAATTATCTTTTGCTTCTTTGCAGTTCATCCCCTCCCTAGCTCCTGGCCTCAACAATCATGTACCTGTTTCCTCCACTAGTTTTACCTTTCCAGAATTTTATGTAAATGGAAAAATATAGTATATAATCTTATGTGATAATGCTTTTGAGATTTATCTGTGGTTTTTGCACGTATCAGCATTCCATTGTATTTTTGAATAGCACTTCATTATTTGTCAACTCACCAATTATTTCCACTTTTTTCTATTGTGTATAAAACTATTATGAACATTCATGTACAAATTTTTGTGAGGATGTACATTTCCATTTTTCTTGAATACCTAGGAATATGATTGCTGGGTAAGTGTATGCTTACTAACAAACTCCCAAATAGTTTTACAAAGTGGTTGTGCCATTTTACATTGTCACTTGCAATATATGAGGACTTCATATCCTTGTCAGCATTTGGTATTGTCAGCTGTTATTTTAATTGATGTCATTCTGGTATGTATGCAGATCTCATTGTGGTTTAAATTAACATTCCTCTGATGATTAATAATGTTTAACATCTTTTCATGTACTTATTTCATTCATATTTATATATAATAAAAATAAAAACAAACATGTTATATAATTCTATACAACTATTTGATATTTTTTGAAGCATCTGTTCAAATATTTTGTAACTTTTGAGTTAAAAAAATTGTAATACAGACTGTGTTCTCCCCCGTTGTAACACAGAAATTTCACTTTTTAGGTTTTATTTTATGATTTATACAAAAGAATTGTACATATTTATAGGTAAAATGTGATGTTTTGATACATGTCTATATTGTATAATGATCAAATTAGGATATGTAGTATATCCATCGCCTTAAACATTTATCATTTCTTTGTAGTAAGAACATTCAAAATCCTCCCTTCTAGCTATTTTGAAATACGCAATACATTACTGTTAACTATAGTCATCCTACTGTGCAATAGAACAGAACTTATTCCTTCTGTCTAACTGTAATATTGTACCCATTGACCCATCTTTTCCCCATTTCCCCTCACCCCGTGTCCCCTTCTCAGCCTCTGGTAACCCCTATTCTACTCTCAACTTCTATGAGATTAACATTTTTAGATTCCATTTGAGTGAGATCTTGTGGTTACATCTTTCTGTGCCTGGCTTATTTCACTTAATATAATGTCCTCAGATTTATCCCTGTTGTTGCAAATGACAGGATCAGGATTTCTTTTTTTATTTTTTGAGACAGGTTCTTGCTCTGTCACTCAGGCTGCAGTACAGTGGCACCATCACGGCTCACTGCATCCTCGACCTCCCAGACTCAAGCAATTCTCCCATTTCAGCCTCCTGAGTAGCTAGGGCTACAGATGCGCACTACTATGCCCAGCTAATTTTGGTGTATGTTTTTTGTAGAGATGGGGTCTCACTATTTTGCCCAAGCTTGTCTCAAACTCTTAGGCTTAAGTGATCCTCCTGTCTCAGCCTCCCAAAGTACTGGGATTACAGGCATGAGCCACTATGCCCAACCTCAGGATTTCATTATGTTTTTCTGACTGAACAGTATTCTACTGTGCATATACACAACATTTTCTTATCCATTTATCCTTTGATGGACACTTAGGTTGATTGCATATCTTGGCTATTGCAAATAGTGCTGCAATAAACAGGAGTGAAGATATCCCTTTGACATACTGATTTTATTCCCTTTGGATAAATGCCTAGTAGTGAGATTGCTGGATCACATGGTAGTTATATTTTTAATTTTTCAAGGAACTCCTATACTATTTTCCATAATGGCTGTACTAATTTACATTCCCACTGCAAGCATGTAAAGGTTCTCTTCTCTCCACATCCTCGCTAACAGTTATCTTGTTGTTAATAGCCATTCTAAATGAAGTAGTATTTCATTGTAGTTTGATTTGCCTTTCCCTGATTAGTGATATTGGGCATTTTTCATACGCTTATCCTATTTTGACAAATATCCATTCAGGTCTTTTGCCCATTTTTTAATTGGGTTATTTTGGCGATTTGGGGTAATTTGTCAATTAGGTTGCTTTTGTTTTTAATGTGAGTTTTAGAAGTCCCTTATGTATTTTGGCTACAAGTCTTTTATCAGATATACATTTAAAAATATATTTTCTCCCAGCCTGTAGCTTGGCTTTTTTCCTGCTTTCCCAAAATACTTAATTATCAATATTTTCCCTTGAAAGCTCTTGCTTTTTATATCCTAAGAAATCTTGGCCTAACATTAGGAGGATTTTCTATGTTTTCTTCAAGTAGATTTATTGTCTTAGCTCTTCCATTTAGAACTATATTTTCAGTCAATTGTTGTATATGGTGTGAATTAAGGGTTTATAATTCTTCTCTTTTTAACAGATATCCAATTGTTCTAACACCATTTGTTGAAAAGATTACCTGCATATTTTCCCTTGTTGAGCTGCCTTGGACTCTTTATTGAAAATCAATTGGTCATATGTGTTCATGTCTGTATCTGAATACTTCCCTCTTTCCTATTGATCTATTTGTCTATCCATATATCAATTTCAAATTGTTTGGGTTAATCTACTTTATAGTAAGTCTTGAAATCAGGTAGTCTGATTCTTGCAATTTTGTTCTTTTTAAAAATTGTTCTGGCTATTTTATATCCTTTGATTTTTCCATACAAAATTTACACGCAGTTTACAATTTCCATAAAAATGCCTGGTAAGATTTTTGCATGAGATTGTGTTAAATATGTAAGGTCTTTTAGGGGAGAACTGATACCTTAGCAATGTGGTGTCTTTTAAACCATGAGCATATGATATCTCTCCATTTAAACAGAGTATCTTTAATTTTACTCAGAAATATTTTATAGTTTTCAGTGTATAAATACTGTACCTATTTTGTTAGATTTATCCTTCAGTATTTTATTTTAAAATAATTGTTATAAACAGTACTTTTAAAAATGAAAATTTCTTTTTGTTTCTAATGCATTTTATACTATGCCATGTATTTATACCTAATTAATTCATGTATAATGACCATGTAGCCTATGACCTTGCTAAACTTACTAGTTCTTGTAGCTTTTTGTAGATGCCTTCCTTACGATCTACATAGATGATCATGTCACCTATGAACAGGGACAGTTTTACTTCTTCCTTTCAAATCTGCATACCTTTAAATTTTTATTTTTATGTGACTGCAATAATTAAACCAGGGTTGAGTTTGCTATTTGTTTGAACTAGAATCATATATCATTCATTTTAGACTTTCATGTTTTTTTAATATAAGCATTTAATTCTACCAAGTTTCTTCTAAGTACTTCTTAGCTATGTCCACAAAGTTTTGATATATCTAATTCTTAATACTGAGTCATATGTGAAGCATTTCTTTTAAATCTTTTATCAGTCCTCATAACCAATATATCAAATGACAACACTTACTCACATTCCTAAGAAAATTAATTCTCTAGGTCTTCTGCTTGTTTCACAGGTTCCATTTCTAGCTCAAACTTATTTTCTCCTTTACACATTTCTTTACCATTCTAAACAGATTTTTTAATTGCTATTCCCAGGGTTACCTTATATCTCTGTGTAGGTTTCTCCTACTTATAGGCATTAAATTAAGAACTCAGTTGATTTTATACCTGAAAAAATATCTTCTATAGCTAAGAACTTTTTTGATTATGCCAGCCCATTGTATTAAATTTCCAGCAGCTCTTTGGGTGGATAGCAAATATTTCAAACCTTCTATGTGAAGGTATAAAGTACCTTGCCGTGTAGTGTTGTCACTATGAGAAGCCGTTACAGAAAATTTAAAACTTCTATCAACGTCTCCCCAACTTCTCTTTTTCTACAATCTGCCTTTTATTAATATTTCATCACTGTCAAAACATGTGCACACAGAATTCTGGAAAAAAATGATTTCTTGCTTACTCAAGAGATACATACCATTATTAACATTGTTGACTGTTTTCTGTGCATACACACACACACACACACACACACACATATATACACACAAACTAGGGGCATATAATACAAAGACGGTATTCTTTTTATAATTTAATATATCATGAGCATGTTCTAATTTTAAAACATGATTTTAAGTGGTGGCTGTCACAGTATTAAAAAGGGATATACCATTATTTATTTAATCGTAACTTTTTAGTAGAATAGTATAATTTAGTAAACTTGTGTATAAATTTTACTCCAGTTAAAAATAACACCATATAGCACAGTTTAGTATATAAATTGGATTTAGATAGATCTCTTAAAACAGAATAATTGAGTCAATGTACATTTCAGTGTAGAAAAGTCCAAGGTCAATCTGAATTTTATTTCTTTAAATTAAGTAAGCTGCTTATTTTTCCATAGTTTCTTGTAGAATTTTGTTTATCTTTTTTAAAAAATAAAGTGGCACTGTCTCTAAATGTGATTTTTAAAATGGAAGTTACTTGGAAATTGGTGGGTCCTTTTAACTTTCATGCTTGACCTCAATACATTTTGTTCTTCAATTGTATTTTTGTTTCTTCTGCTCGTATCAGTTTCCAGAAACACGTTAAGTCTTACTTTAGGATCTCCACTTTCTATCCGCCATATATTTTATGCAGTTTTTCCTATTGTTTGCATTTTGGGACAGCTTCTTAAATTTGTCTTCAGTATGTGTATGGTTTTCTACAGTTAATTCTGCTCTATTCTACTACAAATAATACTTTCACTTCTGCTGCTGCATTTCAAATGTCCTTCCTTATTTAATCTTCATCCCTTTTTACTAATCCTCTTTACATCTCAGCCTGCAATTTTAGGTTTGCCATGTCTTCCCAACTTTGTAGTGTTACTGTCTTATTAATTTGCACTAAAGTAATCTTCTAAATATTTCTTCCAGTTCCTAAGTTGATTTTCTTGAGTATTTAAAACGATGTTCCCCTATAGATAGGATTTTGTTTGTTTTTAATATAAGCCCTTTCTTGCTTTTTTACTTTTCCATGAACATAGCAAGATATAGCCATAGCTAGTGTTTGCAGCTTTCATTTCATTTTGACATTTTTCAGTTCTATTCTATCAGGCTTTTAGGGCATAAAATTATTATAAAATTCTGCCAATGGCTTGAGTGTCCAATTTAGTTTAATTTTTTCTGGAATTTGTAATATTAATATTTTAATACAAACTTAGGAGAGGCCAGGCGCAGTGGCTCACATCTGTGATCCCAGCACTTTGGGAGGCCAAGACGGGTGGACCACCTGAGGTCAGGAGTTTGAGACCAGCCTGACCAACATGGAGAAACCACGTCTGTACTAAAAATACAAAAAAATTAGCTGGGCGTGGTGGCACATGCCTGTAATCCCAGCTACTCGGGAGGATGAAGCAGGAGAATTGCTTGAACTCAGGAGGCGGGGGTCGCCGTGAGCTGAGATTGCGCCATTGCACTCCGGCCTGGACAACAAAAGCAAAAGTCCATCTCAAACAAACAAACAAACAAACATAAAAACAACAACATAGGAGAGACTACACTAAAAGCTGCTAGTCAGTTGCCATCATAAACCACAAATAAGAGCTAGTTCTTCTCATTTGTACAACATTCAATACTTATCTAGCAAACTCTTACTGAGCATGTATTGCACAATGCTAGGTCCTTATTCTGTACTGGGAACAGATAGAAGTAAGACTTTAAAATCCTGGAATGCAGAATTTTATGTATCCATGCTGCCTAGGATGGTACTTGAAATATAAAATAAATTGAAAGAAAAAAATCGATCTTTATCCTCAAGTTGCTCACAGTCTAGAGGCAGAGTACAGCAAAAACAACCAAAATACACTGGGTATAAAGGAACCATCTGCAAGTGTTATGGGATTACAGAGATAGAACAATTAACTACTAGGTAATACATTTGATTTTTATTGAGCATATACTATTACCAAGGCTCTGTTTTAGTTTTGGAAATTCAGCATTAAACAAAGACAAAGTCTATGCCCTAAAAATGCTAGAATTCTAGAATAAACAAATAACTACTATGTCAGATAGTGATAAGTGCTAGAAGAAAAAGTAAATCAGGGTAAATTTAAAGGGGATAGAGTATAAAAAGCCAAGAGTCAGGGGAGTGAGTGTGAAGAGGATATTATTTTTTCCAAGATTGTTAGGAAAGAATTCTTCAATAAGATGATATTAAAGAAAAAAGTCTGGAGGAAATAATGAGCTGGGCCATATATATACCTGGGGAGATAGTGTTCCAAGTACTAGAGACAGCAAGTGCTAAAGTCCTGGCTGGGCATGCTTGCCATGGAGGCCAGTGCACCTGCAGAAAAGTAAGCAAAGCCTGCAGTGGTAGGAGTTAAGATCCGAGATCAGAGATAATAGGGAGCCCAGATCACGCAAGGCCTTGTAGAGCAGGACGGGTCTTCAGCTTTTTTCGTGTGAGATAGGAAGCCACTAGAGAGGCTTGAGCAACTGATGTGGTCTGATTTTCATTTCTGTAAGACTACTGTAGCTGTTACGTGAAGGACAGACTTTGTGGAACAAAGACAGAAGCAGGAAGACCAGTCAGGGGGCTCCTGCCAATAATCCAAGTGCAAGATGAGAGTGGCTTAGACCAGCAGTAGAGGTGATGAGAAGTCACCAGATTAGCTGATGAACTGGCTGGGGATAAGAAAGAGAAAATTAAAATAGGAAAGACAATTTTCATAGAGGTAGTGATATTTAAACTAGGTCTTAAAAAAGAAGTTATTATTCACCAATTGGATTGTGCACCCAAGAAAGAAAGGAAGGAAAAGCCAGGAGACAACAGTAGGCTTTCCATGAAGACAGAATATCATCAGTAAAAGCAAGGGGATGTTAACTGTGGATGAAATATAGATGGGATGGGGGAAGGAGGAGGAGTAGCCCAGCAGAACTCAATGAGGCTGAGCTAGAAAGGCACTTACCAGATTCTGAGGAGCCTTGGATGTCACAAGATACCGTTAACTACTATGAGCAGGCAAAGAGGTGTCACTGAGGATTATAAGGTAGGGGAAAGACCTAATCAGTTCTTTGTATTCAGAAATACAAAGGTGGTGGGAACAAGCAAAGTAAAATTGGGGAAACCCATCAGGAGCTATTCAGACAAGAAATGAGGAGGGCCCAACCTAGGGCAGTAGAAATGAATGAAAAGGGAAAATGATGGGGGAAACTCTTTGGATTTACTAAATTCAGCCTTCTTGGTTTTAACATGAAATACATACATGGAAGTACCAAAACAGACCAATACATATTATGCTTTAGAACAAAAGATGCTTGCAAAAATACTATCAGTTGTTTATCTGTTTTCTAAAATCAAAGCAGAATGAATGAGTTAATTTTAACACAGAGCTCCTGATATTCAGCAGACAATTGAAACCTGGCTTAGCCAATGGAATTGTCGACAATAGAGAAAGGATAGTTTTAGTTCTGGACAAATAAAAAAATTACATGAAGTAACACTGGAATTAATAGGCCAATTTTGTTGTGAAGGAGAGGGCTCAGTTCTCAGATCTAAAAGCAACAGAAAACAGACTCTTGTCCAACACCAACAACTGTGGGCATCATTTATTTATTGGACTAGGAGTTAAAAAATCCTATTTAAATTCTGCCTCCTCTTTTTATTCCCTCCCTCTGCCTTCATGTAGTCGTAACTGAGTACTCCCATTTTTTCTAAGAAAAGAGGAATGAGTTACTATTATTTTTATTATTTTCTCTTATCCTGTCCCCTTTCCTCCGTTCCCTGTTTCCTACTTAGCCCTTCAGAAACGCAAATATAACCCTTCACGTCCTCCTCACCAGATACTCCCTGCAGGGTAAGTTCTAACTGTGTGCTCCAAGACAAATCTCTCCTGGAGAGCTGATAGTCCATTTGCAAACCAGAGAACACCTGCCATGGAACTTTCACCTTCACGGGGTGGCCTTGGGACTTTCACCCATCAGAAGGGCATATCTTAAGTCTGCCTGCTTGGCCATTTTCACAACTTATTTCTGCCCGGGTTGGTGCCAACTCAACTATCAGGTAGATAAGGCACCAAGCTAGCAGGGGGACCCCCTGCCCTTGTTCACTTCCCTCCTTACCTTATAAAAGTGTCCACTTCTTTCTGCTCCAAAGGGGAACTAACACATTTTATTTTATTTATTTATTTTTGAGGCAGAGTCTCGCTCTGTCACCCAGGCTGGAGTGCAGTGGCACGATCCTGTCTCACGGCAACCTCTGCCTCCCAGGTTCAAGTGATTCTCCTGCCTCAGCCTCCAGAGTAGCTGGGATTACAGGCGCCCACCACTATGCCCGGTTAATTTTTTTTTTAATTTTTCTTTTTCTTCAGTAGAGACGGGGTTTCCCCCATGTTGCCCAGGCTGGTCTCTCACTCTTTGGGCTCAAGCGATCTACCTGCCTCGGCCTCCCAAAGTGCTGGGATTACGAGTGTGAGCCACCGCGCCTGGCTGGAAATAATACATTTAAAGGCAGACTGCTTTGCGCCCCTTCCCAAGCTAGCTTTGAAATAGAATAACATCTAACCCACATTTTGGCCACTTCACCATTACAGATATAAAATGGAAAAAATTATAGTTCACATCTCTTAAGGTGAAAGACAAAATAGATAAAAAAATCCTTACTCAACTGCAAAGATCAAAATAAAAGTCATGTATAACAATTATGACTGAAGCCTCATATTTCTAAGATTCTCCACATAAAGTGTTTAACATAGCTTAAGTGATTTTAAGACAGCACTGTGAAAACTGTATCTCAACCTGGTGAGAAAGTGTTTGTTGACATAGTAAAAGTCTGCTAAAGTTTGAATGTTAACCATTTAAAATAAATCACACAATTCATATTTATCTATTAATAATCATTAAGTTCTTAACCATTTCAAATTACTAGATTCATTTATTAAAAAAAGAATTTTATTTACTCCCATACATTTTTAATATACATCCATAAATATATGTAATATAATTTTGCGTGTCCTTAAAATTTTTTTCTTTTTTTTATTTTTATTATTATTATACTTTAAGTTTTAGGGTACATGTGCACAACGTGCAGGTTTGTTACATATGTATACATGTGCCATGTTGGTGTGCTGCACCCATTAACTCGTCATTTAGCATTAGGTATATCTCCTAACGCTATCCCTCCCCGTGTCCTTAAAATTTAATTTACATCATCCTACATTTAGCCTTAGTAATCTATTTTCAATTCCCATGCTTCCCAGATTTATCCATGTTCTTATATACAGGTATATTTTATTCATTTTAATGGCTGAAAGAAGGGAAATGAGATAGAATGGAGGCGTACTTTTTGCTTTATATTTTATTTAAGGAAAAGATTTGAAGCAATATGGAAAAATGTTAACATTTTGTCTTATACTCAGATGTCTTAATTTACTTACTTTTTTTACGTTAGAAATAATTCTTTTTTTGGTGGTGGTGGTGGGGGAAGGGGTACGGGGGGATGGAGTCTCACTCTGTCGCCCAGGCTGGAGGGAAGTGGTATGATCTTGGCTCCCTGCAACACCCACCTCCTGGGTTCAAGCAATTCACCTGCCTCAGCCTCCCAAACAGCTGGGACTACAGGCGAGTGCCACCACTTCTGGCTAATTTTTGTATTTTTAGTAGAGACAGCGTTCTGCCATGTTGGTCAGGCTGGTCTCAAACTCCTGACCTCAAGTGTGATCCACCTACCTCAGTCTGTCAAAGTACTGGGATTATAGGGCATGAGCCACCACACCTGACCTTGAAATATTTCTCACTTAAAATGTTTAATACATAAATTATTATGAGTAGCACCAACCTGTAAACTTGTTACAGACCTATGATTTTAGAAGACAGAGAATACAGAAGATGTTAAGAACTCAGAAGGAACACTATAGCACCTCTTGTCCAAACCTTCTTCTCCTAATTTTCTGATATAAAACTGAGACTTAAAGAGGTGAAGCTTATTAATTCAGCAAATATTTATTGAGCACGCGCTTCATGCCAGTCCTTGTCCTGGCTATTAGGGAACCAACGGTAAACCTTACAGTAAGGGAGTTGATCCAAAGGAAGTACTGACATTAAAAAAATAATTTCTAAAATTGTGACACATGTCTTGAAAAAAAAGCAAAAGGAGAGAAGGTAAAACATGGGGGTCTATTTAGCTTGGAGGATGTTTTGGGAAATGCTCAAACTGTGTTTATTCCTCTCCTCTCACATTACCACAGCAACAATCATCAACACAGAAGATGACTTCTGTGGCCAAATGTGTGGGAGTTTTTCACCACTCACCAAGCAGCAGACACCAAGCTGGGTGTCCTCCAATTCAACTGTGATACTGTCTACCTGGAGATCTGTCATATCTCACAGGTTGAAGACTCAGTTCCCAAGACTCTACACACAACCAGGAGCAAATCCAGGCCTCTGGAACTTCTGACCAACCAGCTTCAAACTGGGTTTTCCATGACCCCAATTTGGATTTGATTAATTTGCTGGAGCAGCTTACAGAATTCAAGGAAACACATTTACTGGTTTATTATAAAGGATGTTGCAGAGGATGAAGATGAAGAGATATCTAGGGAGTGGTATGGGGGGAGAGGTGCAGAGTTTCCATGCCCTCCCTGGGCTTCAACCTCTAAAACTCTCCACGTTTTACTATCTTGAACCTTGCTGAAACCTGTCCTCTTGGGTTTTTATGAAGGTTTCATTATCTAGCCATGATTGATTAAACCATTGGCAACTGGTGATCAACTTAACCTTCAGCCTCTCTCTCCTTCCTGGAGGCTGGGGGGTGGGGCTGACTCTCTAATTGTGCCTTTGCCTTTCCAGTGACCAGACCCCCATTCTGAACCCATGAGCCAGCATTAGCATACAAAAAAGGCAGCATTTTGGAAATTCCAAGGATTTTAGGAGTTATATGCCAAGAAACTTGGACAAAGTCCAAATACGTATTTCATGATATCACAGAGGGTCAGGAGTGCATCCCTGATAAAATGATTTCTAAAGGTTGCACAACTAAATTTGGGCAATGAAGAAGTGAACTCAGATTTCCTTAGTTCTATGAAGATAATGCTTTTACTACAATATTATATTCTAATTACAGAATTTCTGTAGAAATCCAACTTGACATCTTAAAGCAAGGGCTTGGTTCTATGTTTCTATTACTGAGTCATCCCATTTCAAAGCATTTTTAGTTTAACACACATTTGCTAAGATTTTTTTAGAACATTAGATCAGGGGCCAAGTTCAGTGGCTCATGCCTGTCATCCCAGCATTTTGGGAGGTCTAGGCAGGAGTATTGCTTGAACCCAAGAATTTGAGACCAGTCTGGGCAATACAAGAAGACTCTGCCTATACAAAATTTAAAAAAAAAAAGCCAGGTATGGGGGCATCTGTAGGAGGCTGAGGTGCAGAGGATCACTTGAGTGCAGCAGGTTGAGGTTACAGTGAGCCATCCTCAGACCAGCGCACTCCAGCCTAGGCAACAGAGAGAGAGAGAGAGAGAGAGAGAGAGAGAGAGAAGGAGGAGGAGGAGGAGGAGGCAGAGGGAGGAAAAGGAAAAGGAAAAGTTAGATCAGGAAAATTCAAAGTTAAAGATCATTTGGTTCAGCCACTTTATTTGCCGATGAGGAATCTAAGCCCCAGAAAGGAGAAGAGATTTGCTCAAAAGTTCTCAGTAACTGGGACCATCTTGACATACAGACCAGTGTTCTTCCCCACGTCCCACACAGTTTTAATAGTTATAGTATGAGGCCAAAGTGGAACTGGTGTATTCGTGCCAGAGTGAATTTGAGTGAATAAACACATGATTAGAAAATATATGATTAGACAATCAAGTATAAAGCTCAGAGGCCATCCTTTAACAAAAATAAAAATATGATCACCAAATTCTTACAGGAGTATATACACTTATTTTTAGTTAAGCAAAGAAGTTTGTCTAAGAGTTGAGATTTTCTTCCCTAAAGTGTAACCATATTCTCACAATGGGAGCTTGAACATAAAAACAACACAAAATGCCCACTAATTGCTTTAAGAATCAACTCTACTCCATCAGGTCCTGGGTTCAATAAGTCAGCAGTGGGTTGCACTAACCTCGTTGCCTATTTAGAAAGGACCCCCAGTGCAACTGTGGCTCTTTGCATTATGCAAATCTAAGTGAAATCAGAAATAAAATACTGTGATGGGGGGGGGGAAGAAAGCACATCTGAAATAATTTTCAAAAACGATTGGCCTCTTCAAAGAAGTCATAAATATGTGACACTCACTGAGAAATAACTGGCAACTTACATGATCCCCCCAAATCTTGAGCTAATCATTCATAGAGGGGAAAATAGATAATACATAGTGTTACTTCCATTTGATGATAATGATGATGATGATGATGATGATGATTTTTGTTATTCTAAGACTGAGCTTCGCTCTGTCACCCAGGCTGGAGTGCAATGGTACAATCTCAGCTCACTGCAACCTCCGCCTCCAAGGTTCTAGTGACTCTCCTGCCTCAGCCTCCTGAGTAGCTGGGATTACAGGCGCCCGCCACCACACCTAGCTAATTTTTGTATTTTGGGTAAAGACGGGGTTTCACCATGTTGACCAGGCTGGTCTCAAACTCCTGACCTCAGGTGATCCGCCCGCCTCAATCTCCAGAAGTGCTAGGATTATAGGCGTGAGACACTGTATCCAGCCTCATTTGATTATTTTATAATTTGGTGCAAATCTCTTAGAGAACCCAGTTACCAGATTTGCACTGGCAAAGCGACTCTTTAATAAAGAATGTGGAAGGCCAAGCGTGGTGGCTCATGCCTGTAATCCCAGCATTTTGGGAGGCCGAGGTGGATGGATCACGAGGTCAGCAGTTCGAGACCAGCCTGGACAACATGGTGAAACCCCATCTCTACTAAAAATATAAAAATTAGGTGTGGTGATGCACGCCTGTAATCTCTGCTACTCAGAAGTCTGAGGCAGGAGAATTGCTTGAACCCAGGAGGCAGAGGTTGCAGTGAGTCAAGATCACACCATTGCACTACAGCCCAGGCAATAGAGTGAGACTGTCTCAAAAAAAAAAAAAAAAAAAAAAAAGAATGTGGAAAACAAAGTGTTGGTAATCTTTCTGATGACACACACACACACACACCCTACTGGCCATTTCTGATCATATATGTATAAATATATAGAGTAGAACTCAATATATGTTCTTCTGTATACATACTGTATATATATTCAATAGTTTGTTCATTCCCAGGAAGCACCAGCCCATGGGCAAGAATGACGAGCCTAATATTGTATTGATCTTCAACCGAATTTCCTTGTATACTGACATGACAGTTTTGGCCATCCACATGAACTAAATATTTCAACAATGACGTGGAAAAGAAGTTCCTGAAAACTAACAAATGAACTAAATTCCTTCTTTTTATAAAATATCCTTGTCAAAATGGATAAGTAAGCTTTGCCTAAATTTTGTTTTGCTTTGGGAGGGAGGGGAGGAAGTTTGGAATATTGAGGGGTAAGCTGCTTAAAGCCAAATATCATGTTCAAATAAAACAACTCCAGGGGATTTTGGAAAACAAGTAAATTCAGCTCCTTTACTAATAATATGTTGCAAAGAGAAGGGGGAAAAAAAAGAATTCCAGTGACTAGGACCCTACCTTTACCACCTGCCTCAGTAGACATACTATATTACACGCTTTTGGCTGGCAGACTGGTAATTCAGTATCACAATGCATAGAGGTGCCAGGTAATATCAGCACACACCTGCGTAATTTTTCAACACCTCCCTTTCCTAAAGGTAGAATCAAAACCCTCCCTGCCTACTACACCAAAACCAAAAAACAAGAACTTTAGCTCTTTCAACCTCTCCCAGAAGAAATGCCATACTACATGCAAATCTCAAATCACATGGCTATCTTGAGCCCTAAATCTTAGAGACTATGGATGAAATAAACTCTCACGGAACAAAAAAAAATCATTAATTCTATGACCTACTTCTCTTCTCAATCCCTCTTCAAGGAAGGCAACTAGATAGAGTAGCATCAAAGCCCTCCCGAGTCTGCAATTCCAGATCAATTCATGTCTGGCATGTTCTTATACTGAGGATGGCTGGGTTTTGAAAAAAAGAAAACTCTAAGAAAGGCTTAAATACACCAACGAACATATTAGTCTCACTTTATGCCTGGCTTTCTGAATGAATTTGAATTTAGTTTCTTTAAAAAAGAGAGAAAAATAATGAGATTTACAAATACAATGAATCCTCATTTAACATTTTTGATAGATTTTTGGAAACTGTAACTTTAAGCAAAACACATATGACAAAACAATTTGTTTTTCTCATCACTGTTATAAGAAAATAACATTGTATGAAACAATTACTCGAAGATCTCCTGCCCATCATTTTGTTTAAGGTCGCAGTTTACCAAGAACCTATCAAGGACATTGAGGACTTCACTGTTATCTAAAAGATAGCCACTAGTCACAAACAGGAAATGCCAGGTGCACTTCTAATTTATGGCTTCTAGTTCAAAAAACTTAAGAGGTAAAGTGTTGTCTGTACTATCTCAAATAACCCAAAATACTTGACAGGAAGAACAAAAAAGTCAAGCTTTAAAGCTCTCAGAACAATTCCGTTAATCTACATGTAACCATCATCATCAGGTACAAAGTCTGTCTTAACTTAGTGCTCTCCTAAAATATTCAGTGACTTAATTTTTTTTCTTTTCATAAGCTATATTCCTTGGGACTTCCAAATTAAAAATGTCCTTTTATAAGGGTAAGAGGATGATGAAATCAATAATTAGAACTGCTGGGAATGAAAAATCATACAAAACAGATGGAGGGTTGCCAGAGAACCAGATAAAGTTCTGGCAGCTAATTTGGTGGGAGGTAAGATTTAGGGAAGAGAAATGAGATACATGAAAATAAAAATTTGAGGGTCCAACAATAACTTTTGATAAGGAGGGTTTGAAAAATTAATTCTAAAGATCCAATTCAGTAAAATGTAAAAAGACCCTTAGCGCTGAGACACAGCTTCAGTTTGGTCTGCTTCAAAGACACTGATTATCACATGAAGTTATACCGGCTAATTATATACTATACTTTGGATTTGTCCTCTACAAAAAAACTCACTTGAAAAACATTTTAAATTTCATATCGAGAAAGATATTATTTTTAAAAAAATGTAATGTTTAAAAAGTGTTGGCCGGGTGCAGTGGTTCACCCCCGTAATCCCAGCATTTCAGGAGGCTGAGGCAGATCACCTCAGGTCAGGAGTTTGAGACCAGCCTGGATAACATGGTGAAACCCCATCTCTACTAAAAATACAAAAATTAGCTGGGTGTGGTGTCACGTGTCTGTAATGCCACCTACTTGGGAGGCTGAGAAAGGAGAATCGCTTGAATCCAGAAGGCGGAGGTTGCAGTGAGCTGAGGTCGTGCCAAAAATTAGCTGGGTGTGGTGGCGCGTGCCTGTAATCCCACCTACTTGGGAGGCTGAGAAAGGAGAACCACTTGAACCCAGGAGGTGGAGGTTGCAGTGAGCTGAGATCATGCCATTGCACTCCAGCCTGGGAGACAAAGTGAGACTCTGTCTCAAAGAAAAAAAAATAAAGACAAAGGAAAAGTGTTCATTTCAATGGCTTTAAATATATCCATCCTAATAAACATCAGGTCAATGTGTTCTGATAGTCAGTGTCCCGAACTACCAAAAATAAAAAGTGGGGCGTGAATGAGTACAGGTGGTCTGGGGTTGGGGTGGGGGCATTCTCTTGAGAAGTCAGCTTTAAGTGGTTAGATTGAAAACACTAATATCTTTCAAGAGGCAACTGATCATCCTTCCTTTGACTAGGACCCCAGTTTTGTCATTCTATTTCTAAACTACATGTGTATAATGGGGCAGTAAATATTGCCCAGTGAATCATGGAAACAAAGCCAAGAGGCTTTGAGTTTGGCTTCTAGTCCTCTACCTGCCCACTGACTTACTGCATCATCTTGGGCAAATTATTTCTCCTCTGGGGCTCCAACTTTGGCCCCAGATTTTTTGATTCACAAATGAGGCATTCCATTTTCAGACTGTATCTACATCAAAGGAAGGGGAATTCTGCAAAGTGAGCTTGCAAACAAGTCCAAGGCCACCATATCCTTTTGGATCTATCACAATGATCAGGCAGACGCAGATCCCAACATTGGCCCCACAGTCGTCTTGGCAAGGTATTTACTTCTCCCTGCCTCCCTTCCTGCCACAGCCGTCTAGCTGCCAGACATGTACGAATTGTGCTCTTGATCATTTTTTTAAAAAAATCCTTCCTCCAAGCACTTTTCCTGATGGCCCCAGCCAAAGGGCCGCCTGTTGCCACCTGTCAGTTGTGGGGATTAATTACCTGAGCCAAGGAGGCTGGGAGCGGCACATTCTTCCCGGGCCGCGCCCACAAATGTTGACATCAAGCAGGTGGGCTGTCTGCTACTCACTTACCGTGAGGACCAGCCAGGAGCCCACTGGGCCTGGCAGGTGGTGGGAGTGGGGCGACACTTAGACCATGCCACAAAGCAGCAAAACCTCTGCAGGGAGTAATGTGTCCCGGGTCTTCTTGGGGAGGCCATAGCCAGCTTTGTGGCTAGCCCTGGGCACTGGCCCCAGAGGCAGCTGTGTCCTCCCTGCTGAAGGGCAGCATGTTGGCACCCACCTTGGGAAGGGGCGGGGGTGGAGCTCGCCAGCCTTGTTCTAATTGCCTGAGGGTATGGATTTGGAAACCCAGTCTAAAAAGATTTGACAGACTTGATCGGTAATTTTGCAACTTTATCTCCCCAGGAGGGTAAAATGACCTTTCATTTAGTGTCTCCTGCCAGGGCCACCTCTGTCAACCCCACCTGACCAGTAATATCATTCACAGTTACCTTCACAGAGCAGACACTGGGAGGCATTTGTCAGAGTGACTGTCATACAGCAGGTACTCGCGTTAAGGTCGGCTTACTTTTACATGTTTCCTAAAGTCACGACAATCATGAGAAAAAGGCCAGGGTGAGATGACACTGATATGTTAGAGGTGTAGAAACAGGAGCTCAAAAGTTGAAAGCAGCACTCCAGTGAATGGTGGAACTGAGAACTGAACTGCAGTTAGTTTTCCCTCTTCTCAGTGCTGATTAAAGGCCTGCAAACAACCTTCCTGACTACTGGACATCTATGTGCTCCCCTGCCCTCAATAAAACAAACCTGGACGTTCCTCAGCAATACAGGAAGACACAATTATCTGTAGAGTCAAAATTCTTCTAGTAGAAACCCTGGATGGGCAGAGAACTCTTACCCCTCACCCCCACTGGACATACCTAGTTTAACTCCCCGATAAATGAGAGACCCAGAGAAAATATCACACCAGAAGTTAGCAATGAGACATAATTAGAACTTGTGGCTTCTAATTTCCAGCCCTGTAATCTTTTCACTGTAAAACATTCCTGTACCTCTTCTCTTTAAGATGTTATTGGTGGGGGACAGGGTTGGTGGGCAGATCGGAGAGCTTTATGGACACAGACGTGACATACACGCGCTCTCTCTCTCACTCTCCAGACAGAAGACAATACGTTGCAACCCCCTTCCACTGCAGTAGCAGCATGTCTGTCTCAGCGCACTGCTCTGCAAGTCAGCTATCATTTTCCCTTAAGGTAGAGAAAACATTATCCTCCCCCTAAGGGTGGCTTGCTACTCCCAACTGCCTGCAAAACCCCGGGCTACTACACTATCATTTCTTTCCCCTCTGGGCCCAAACTGGATTTCCCTGTTCCTTCCTCAGCTCTTACTTTGTTGTATCAAGAAGTCAGGCTTCTACAAAAACGATAGCCCTAGCTAGAGCTCAGCGTCCTGCCTGAGATATGTTTTACCCCCTGGTCCAAGACAAAGCCTCACGCAGTGGCACCCAAAGTCGTAGGAGTCCTTCCCTGGTAGCGGACCTCCTTCAACACCTGGACGCTAGAGGTGAAAGTTGTTGTCTATGCTTCCACACATACTCTTTGATTGTCTTTTAAAATGACTCACAGTATAGAATTCTTAAATCTCTGGTCTCTACTGAAGGTTGCATCATTCCTAACAGAAACACGTTCAGAAACCATTCATTCTGGGAGGCACTCACAGCTCAATTTCTATGAAATCACTCAGGCATCCTTGGCGATATAATACCACACATATTGGTTCTCTTTCCTGGTAGATTTGTGGTTTGTTTTGGAGTGTCATTTGTACATCTGCTCTAAAAGTGAGTCCTCTGTTCCAGTAATGGTAATTTGTATCTGCAGGATCTTCTTTTCACCGGAAGACTAGGTAGGCCAGTCTGATAAGAAGAAATGGGAGACTATGTATCGACAGTATGGAGAGTAATGGCATCTACTGATTTCCATAAATGACACCATCACTCACCCATCTGTATAGTCCTTAACAGTTTATAGAGCATTTTCATACAGCTATTAATTTAATCCTCAGCTAACTCTATAAGAAAGTCACCTGTATTCCCTTTCTGTCAAGGAAGAATCAGAATCAGAGACTTAAGTAAACTACTTTGCTCATGATAACACAAAGTTAGAATTCTCCAATCTAGGTTTTAACTTTAAATTCAGAGCCCTTACTGTACATAAGGCACATACTATATGTACATTGTAGGATGTCTTCCTGTGCATTTATGGTGTCCTTGCCGTGTTCAAATCATTATACTGCATGCTAGGATGGGAAAAGGTGGGGACAAAGTATCCACCCTCTATTTACAAAAGATTTATATATACATATATATAAATTTATATATATATATATATATTGCTGACATACAACAGTATATAGCATTAAGACACACATATAATGGAGCTTGAATTCCAAAGTGCTCTCTAGCTTCAAAGCCCAAGAAGGTTATTGGGAAACCTTGAATAGTTGTTTTTTTTTTTTTTTTGGACACTGAGTCTTGCTCTGTCGCCCAGGCTGGAGTGCAGTGGCATGATCTCGGCTCACTGCAACCTCCGCCTCCCGGGTTCAAGCAATTCTCTGCCTCAGGCTCCCGAGTAGCTGGGATTACAGGTGCCTGCCACTACGCCCGGCTAATTTTTGTATTTTTAGTAGAGACAGGTTTCACCATCTTAGCCAGGCTGGTCTTGAACTTCTGACCTCGTGATCCACCCACCTCAGCCTCCCAAAGTGCTGGAATTATAGGCGTGAGCCACCGCACCCAGCCACCGTGAACAATTTTTTAACATTTCACACAAAGAATATGTTCCAAGTCCTTACTGTGTATTCTCACCCTCTCCCATCTCTCTCTCTGTCTCTCTCATAAACACACACACACACGTACACAATCTATTTTTAAAACAAAGTGTTTAATACTGTTTGCCTGAATTTGGAGAAGAAAAGAATAAAAGAATTTGTAAAAAAAAAAAAAAAAAAAAGAAAAGAAAAAAAGAATAAACTCAATTCCTCAACTCCTAAAACAACTGTACATCCTCCAATTGGAGCAACAGACTGAATCATGGTAGACATCTACCTTTTTGAGGATTACTGCATGAAAAAAAAAGTTAGGATCTGCACTTTCAATGAAAAACAACACTTACCACCCGTACGTATACACTCAAATACTCTGAATACTGGGGAAAGGGTAATAAGACAGATGTAAAAAATAAGACTTACGCTTATTGTATAAAACACAAAAAGCTAACACGTACTGTGATCTACAGTCTAGGCACTTTGCTAAGTTCTTTATGTCTTATATGATCATCGCAGTAAGCTGTGAAGTAGACATTGTTATTCCATTTGCCAGTTAAGTAAATTGAAACTCCTAAACGTGAAATAAGTTGCCCAATCTTTCACAGCTACTAAGCCAGATTCAACTCCAGATCCCCTCACTGCGGCACCCTTGCTCCTCCCCTGTACAGGGCTGAAAAAGAGGACAGTTCTCTCTGCTGCAAAACCTTGTGTGACTCATTTCAAGGCTGAGATAATACTACTGCCCACTGCAAGCTTGTCCTGAGTGTGGAGAAAAAGCCACATGATATTCAGGGTACAGTGCTTGGTCCAGGGTAAATGCCTGATGAACAGCAGCTATCACGATTGCATCACACTATTTAGCTGAGCTGTTGTTTCCACTAGGCAGTTTAACTGCTAGACAAGTAACACAAGGAATTTTCTAAACAAACTTCTGGAGATCAATCTTTGACTAAGGTACTAGCTAATATTACCGTATAAGAAGATAAGTTTTGGGGTGAATCAGAAAACAAAGAAAATAAAGGGGAGGGAGATTGAAATAAAAATAGAAGGCCTGTTTCAATACTGGAACTTAAATCACTATAAATGGATGCTCCATTCTATGTCTGAAGTTCCTATAATATTTTATAGGAACCACACTTTATTATTTTCCTTCCAAGGTCGGGGAAGTCCAGGTTCCACTTTGTGCTTCTAACTGCAATATTTAAACTGTAATCCCTCTGTACTGTCCTTCCGGCAGGAATTAAGTCAGATAAGCAAAGAGCTTTAAATCTCTTCATGAAAGAGTGCCGACAATAATTGTTGAGAATCACTGTTATTCTGACATTTTAGATCCTTCATTCTTCTCTCTTCAGAGAAATGGATGCCCAGGTGTAAATATAATAGGATTTAAAAATGAGGAAAATGAGTAGCAAATGGATTTCAAAACATAAACAGAGTCCATGCTCATTGGTATACTTAAATCTACTTTTTCTTTTTCTTTTTTTTTTTTTTTTAGCTTAGGATACTAGTTGCTTTTTAGTGCACCTTAAAAGTGAACCTGCAAATGCTGAGAAGTTTAAGGGACTTCAAGGTCCCTTCAACTACAGCTGTCCCCAAGGTTTCAAGTGAACAATAATGAGATAAATTTAGTTCAAGGCTCTACTATCCTATAGGCAAATTGCTGAGTTTCTTTATTCTAGATAAGTACAGGAAACCAATATGCTGAAATACTGAGATCCTAGGGGTATTAAGATACTGCCAAAAAGGAAAGGTGTAACTTAATCAATTAGATCAGATTTGCTCTTTAATACCTTTAAGCCAAGTTTTAAACTTTTGCTCTCCTCTCCTTTTTTAAGGGAATCCCTGAGAATTGAAACAATTTTGAGACATCTATTTCCATCGTTGATAATTAGGTACTGTGTGGACCACTAATATATAAGCATCTGTGTTGGCTGGGGGTAGGTGTAGGGGGTGCTTGGGGAGAGATTTAAACAAACCCTTTCCTCTACTTGCAACATTTCTTAAAAGCTTGTCATCATGTTACTTCCTATTTCTTTAGAGTTCATTTGTTTAAGATGGAAACGTGCTTCATCTTGTTCGCTTTTTCTGCATTCTTTGTAAACTTAATATTCTAATTAGCCCCAACACGGAAAAGAATGTAACACAACTGTCTTAGTTGTGCCATAGAGTTAGAATCTATCTATTAACATGTTTTAGTAATAACAAGAAAAATAATAAAAACAAACCTATTATGAGAAGCTGCCCATGCCAATAAATTTGAAACATTACCAGGAATATAAAGGAAGGAAGGAAACAGGTGAAGACACTCACAGCAACAACAAAAAGGTAGGAAGAATAAATAGGAGAGAGGAAGAGAGGTAGGAAGGAAGAAAGAGAAAAGGAGGGAGTGGGGCTCAGGAAACTGTGGAAAACAAGTGTCATAGCTTAGCTCATATTTAATCTTGTTACCTCACTAATCCTGACCTCACTGTGGCAAGAGAGATGAAAAATTTCCTTCTGCTTAGAGAGTTGGTGATTGAGCTGGGAATGGGGTTACCAGATAATCTCCAGCACACCTAATTAAAATTTAATTGTAAAAGCAATGAAATTTTTCAGCATAAGTAATGAATATTGGCCAGGCACAATGGCTCATGCATGTAGTCCCAGCACTTTGGGAGGCCAAGACGGGAGGATTGCTTAAGCCTAGGAGTTCCAGACCAGCCTGGGAAACATGGCAAAACCCCTGTCCCTAAAGAAAAAAAAAATACATAAATTAGCCATCAGGAAGCTGAAGTGGGAGGACTGATTGAGCCTGAGAGGTAGTGGCCACAGTGAGCCATGATTGCACCACTGCACTTCAGCCTGGGTGACAGAAGGAGACTCTGTCTCAAGAAAACAAAACAAAATAAAACAAAAGTAATAACTATTGCATGGGATTCCCTTATGCTAAACATTTTTTCATGGTTTATTTGAAATTCATATTTAACTGACATCCTTGGTTTTTATTTGCTAAATCTGGCAACTCTAGCTAAAAAGGATAAGTAAAAATTTTAAGAAGTTTCTTAAATTTCTTAATTTAAGATTTAAATTTAAAATTTCTTAATTTAAGATTTAAATTTAAAATTTCTTAATTTGAAATTGGATTTTTGAAACCTGAAATTGGAAATTTCAAATTTAATTCCATATGCTCATCATCTATATTCAATAGTTAAGTAACATTTTGCCAGTCTTCAAGGTAGATTGCCAGGATGATAACAACTCTTAAGTTTCTGGTAGATAGATGAGGATTATTAACCAAATTACATTAAATAACCAAATTATACGACATAATTTTGGTAGGCAGGAGTGAGAGGAGAGAGAGAGAGAAAAACAAAATGTTTTGAACAGAGGAAGTAGCAGGAGACAGGGCATGCAGAAGGGAAAACAAAACAAAAATCATCTTTTGTTGACTGCGAAACACCACCTCTGCCTGTTGGGAAGAGTATATATTTGGAAGCATCGTATACCGTGAAGAACACGGTACTCACAGAGGCAGAAGGCTCATTCCCCTACTTTCCAAACTGAGGTATAATCTCAAGAAAGGTTACATAACTTTGCATGTGAGAAATGAGAATAACACCTGCCAATGTGACAGGTTTGTTATGAGGATTAAATGTGATAATACATATATGTGTGTGTTTTGAAAAATATAAGACATTTTCCAAACAGAAAGGGATTATTATTAGCCGTGGGGAATTGGGCCAAATACAAACACTTTGATCAGAGTGTGACATGCTTAGAGGTCATCATGCAGTCACCAACAATGGACCATCAGCGATCCATGAACTGAGCGAGTGTTAGAAAGATCCTTCTGCCTGACACTGAAGAGGAAAAGTTGGAAAAGAAAATGTCTAGGAGCACTGATGGAGCTTATCGCACCAGTTGAACAACAGGTAGGTATATGGATGGGTTTGCCAAGGAACAGGGATATTAAAATTAGGGAAAAGAGACATTTCCAAAACCAAATTAGCAGGATAGTACCAAGTTTTAAGTTTCTGGTAGACGAATGAGAATTATTAACAAATTATATTAAATAACCAAATTATACTATGTAATCATTTCTACAGGTTACAAAGCAAAAACGCTTTGCTTTGCCCAACCCTATAAGAGCTATACTTTCCAAGGCTAGCAAACACAGAAATACTGCCTACAAGTCCCCATGCTAGAAGGTAGCATTCCATTTTCTTAGGAGAAAATTGTCATTAACAAGTGCTGATCATGTTTGTAAACCTCCAACACTTTGGGTACATTCAGTTTCATATTGTTTGCCAGTTGAAATAAGAAAATCTCCTCTCAAAACAGGGATTCTTTGATTTTAAGTTGCACATACACATTCGATTAATTTCCTTAGAAGAACCAAGTAAAAACAATCTCTTCTTCCAAAATTAACAGTTTCCTGAATGTGGAATATGGACAAAACCCAAAGTGAAATCTCTTGAAAACAGCAAATACTCATGGAAATAAACCACTACCCGTGTGATCAAAGGAATAGGCACTCTGAGCACTTGCTTCAAAGATAGACCCATTGATAGGAAGTCTGACTCGTGAGCCAAATCTTGCCTTCCCCACTTTACATTATTATTATTGTTATTATTATTTTGAGATGGAGTCTCGCACTGTGGCCCAGGCTGGAGTGCAATGGCACGATCTTGGCTCACTGCAACCTCTGCCTCCTGAGTTCAAGTGATTCTCCTACCTCAGCCTCCTAAGTAGCTGGGATTACAGGCACCTGCCACCATGGCCAGTTAATTTTTTGTATTTTTAGTAGAGATGGGGTTTCACTATGTTGGCCAGGCTGTTCTCGAACTCCTGACCACCTGCCTCGGTCTCCCAAAGTGCTGGGATTACAGGCGTGAGCCACTGCACCCAGCCGCCTTCCCCACTTTTTTGGAACATTTTAAAATGCTTTGAACCCAGACTTGCTTTAGTTGTAGGCAAACAGTTGCTGACAGGACAGGAACTGAGCATTCGGTAAGAATGTATTGCAATGCTTTCATTATGTTAATTATATCTGAGACACCAGGAGGCTGGTATATACACACCATGGTAAGTATTTCTATTCATTTGATTTTACTGGGCACCAGATTCATTTACAATTAGGACACGGTTAGGACAAAAAAAGTAAAAACGATACAGTTATTCCCAGTCAGAGCACCAAAGGGAGGAAACTGGCAGACATCTTTTGTTTTACATGCCTTCATAAACTATAATTTATTCTCTCCGCATTTAGCCTTTTATCATTAGGAGTTTAATTTTTATAAAATATAACTATTCATCTATGTCCTTCTAGACAGTATAACTAGACCCTCCATCTAATTTAATAAGCTATACAGAATCTGAGAATATAAAGTTAAAAAGATTTTAATCCTGAAACTCTAGAGCTTTATATGTGTGGGATCTCAAACTAGGAGATTTGACTCCCTCCACCAAGGTCAAAGTGAATTAGGGACTGCATGAAAAACCCAGCATTTTTGTCTCACAGGACTCGGACGATCCATAAGATCAGGTCACTCTTCCCTATCTCAGTGAAGATTTAAATGTTTAGAGACATATGACCCAGTTCTCAGTCTTCAAGCTTAGAAAAAATGTACCGTTTGACATTTAGCAAAGACAAAGAAAAAAAAAGGAAAAAACCATATGAAATCAACACCTATTATGTTTCAAAAAAATATCAAAACATATATAATTGCTTTTTCCAAAAAACTGACCCATCCTAAGGAAAGATTTAGGTGCAGAGATTTAAGAATTGTGCTTCTTATGAAAAAAGGGTGTGCTTGCTCTGTCTAGAGCACCAAACTCTCTCATCACACCACTTGGTTTATGCTCTTAATCACCAGACAGACGAAAGCAACCTACAAGTTTGGGAACCCACAGCCCAAGTGCTAGGAAGAATCTGTTCTGTGTGAACAGCCACAGCGCAATTGTGGAGACACATGGCACAACAAGTACACAAAATAAACAGTAACATATTTTCTTTTCTTTTTGGTAGAAATTCCTAATGGAAAATTCCTGATATAGACTTTAGTAGGAGGAAACGCGAGTCCATAACTGTAAATGGTGCAAAGCCCGCTTTTTCCACCTTACTAGCAAGTGCATAAGCATAAGAATCTATGTTTTCCAAAAATCATATTAATAATTTCCCCCGTCTTTCCTCCCAAAACTTAAAAAAAAAAAGACTTTCAGACTATCAAAGCACTGTCAGTGCCAGTAAGACACATCATTAAGGTGAGTAATTTTCCTGTTTACTTCAAACACTTTTTTTCCCAAACTCCAACCTGGGCAGGTCTGATCAGGTTAGGCTTTGGAACGAGTAAAAGCATCCCCAATTTCTACATAAGCGCTGCAGGCCATGGGGCAAAGACAAGTCTCAACTGAGCACTCCACGGTAGTCAAGCTTCCCGGCGCCTCTGGTCTTGTCTCCCTCATACCTAACAAGTATCGTCATGTCTCTCAACCTTCAAAATCGGTTTATCTGCAACACAAATGCACATACGCTCACATACATCCTACTTGTTTTACTTTTACTTATAATTAATATCTACATACATTCTGAACACACTTGCTTTATAACAATTCTTTCCTATG
The DNA here is from genome assembly GCF_029289425.2 of Pan paniscus. Taxonomy (NCBI): domain Eukaryota; kingdom Metazoa; phylum Chordata; class Mammalia; order Primates; family Hominidae; genus Pan; species Pan paniscus. Next base: position 187,699,958 of record NC_085926.1, on the reverse strand, counting down.
CACTTTTCAAAAGAAAATATTTTCCATTCTGAATTCAGGCATTCTTCATGTAAAGACAAATGGCAGAATGCAAAATAATAATCGTTTTTAACTGCAAAATGCTGCTCTAATTTTTAAATTCAGTGGAGTAGAGATCTGGCTTTTCTATTTTTCCCTGGAAATAGATACCACTGTCTTAATTAAATGTTTTCAAGAGCTACCTTTATGCAAATATATCTACTATGTAATTTGTGTTTTCTTTAAAAAAAAAAAAGAGAGAGAGAAAATTGCTACCCTTGACATAAGATTACTCTTTCAGTGTGGTCTGCTTTTAGGAAGACAGGAAGCTGGAATTAAGAGTTTAGTATTGGATCTATTTTGTCAACGTGGACAGATTGGTAGGTCTCAAGTTCACTTCTCAATCTATAAAAAATAATGCATGAAAATACATATAAGTCCCCAGGTCACAGGGGAATTGTGAGTTCTACTGTTTGCAAAGCGTTTTGCATTCTTTGGGTAAGAGGTGTTGGGCTTGTTATGAAGACACTGTACTTACATAATCCTAAACATGCTCGTAAATTGGAAAGGCAGTTTTCAAGCCAAAGGCATAATGTTCCTTTACACTACGAATGAACTTGTTTATATGCTGGTCTGAGATACTTATTTGCTCCTACTCAGTCACCCTGTTTTCTTCTTGAGGCCATCACTATCATCACTGTTTCTTCCCCTCACTGTGCTGAATTTGTCATAGATAGAAGAGGGAAATAGAAGCAAAATTAAGTAATGAATGACAAAAGGCTTAAACTAAATGGAAACTCATTTTTCGACCTCATGGTGGTGGAGGCAAAGTGAGGAAACATGAAAGGAGAGAGAAGGCCTTAGCAAATTGGATTCTATTTACTCTCTATCAATAACATACAAGGGAAGATCCAGTCTCACCTTTGCCTCTGCTCTCTTTATCTCATTAAACGTGCTTAAATTTGGACAGGCAAAAACGAGAGCTGTCAAATAGTAACAGATGCATAATAGTAAAAGTCAGAATACTAGTAGGAAGTGCTCTGCATCCAAGGATCACTCATCCCTAGACTTATAGCATAGCTCTCTATTCATTTGGTAGGTGACAGGTGTTGTCAGGTCTAGAAAGACACGTAACTCTGCATCTGTGAAATGGGAATATTAATCCTCCATCCTGGAGAACTGTTACATGAACCAGTTCCCACAGTGTAAAGTGTCTTATGGAGTTTTTGACCTGGTACTCAACATATATTAACTACCAGTTTTATCTCTATCATCTAAATTTTGGAGTTGGTCATCAGTGGCCAACTCCTGACAGCATAATAATACACACAAGATAATAAGCATAACTGACTATGCGGCCAGAGGTTAAAATTTATGTCAAACTTCATGCTTTATTAAAAAATGAAGGAATAAGTCAAGAGCCTTTTATTTTACCCTTGCTTGCTGTGTCACTGTTGTAACTTTTAGGTTTAGCTGGCGAGCTGTCTCCTCCTGCAGCTATTGTACTTGAGTTGTACTACAGCTAATATAACCAACTAATGTAATGAATGATATACACTAAGGAAAGTTGGCCCTGAGTGACCTCCTTGGATTGAGGACTTTGTCTCTAACATCTGTCCATCTGTCAGTCCCTGGGGTTGATTATAAGAAGAACAGCATACCCCAACAAGCCCGATGCAGAGAAGTCTCAGGTAACTTTCAGGTTTTCCATTTGCCAGTCATTTAGAAAAACCCCAAGAGGATAAAAAAAATTAGGATGCTGACATCATCTGAAGATTCATTTCCCTCTATTAAAAGCATTATAGTGCCGGGCGTGGTGGATCATGCCTGTAATCCTAGCACTTTGAGAGGCCAAGGCAGGTGGATCATGAGGTCAGGCGTTCAAGACCAGCCTGACCAACATGGTGAAACCCTGTCCCTACTACAAATACAAAAATTAGGCGGGAGTGGTGGTGCATGCCTATAATCCCAGCTACTCAGGAGGTTGGGGCAGGAGAATCACTTGAACCCTGGAGGCGGAGGTTGCAGTGAGCCGAGATATCACGCCACTGCCCTCCAGCCTGGGTGACAGAGTGAGACTCCGTCTCAAAAAAAAAAAAGAGCATAATAGCTTTCATGGCACATCAAGTTCTGGGACAAAAATTACACTGCCAGCTCTATGTGTTATAAATCAAAACCTACTACTTATCAGCCAAATACCACTTTAATTACAGTGTTCTTGTATTAGAGAAAGAAGATTAGGAAGGGTAGGAGCTCAAATGGTGCAGAATGGGAAGAGCTTCACGCTGCTATCATCAAATGAGCACCCGGCCAGAAAATCAGAGTCTGAACTCCACCATCTAGTAGCCTAAAGACTGGGGTTTGTCACTTTACCTGTGAGCTTCTGTGTCCTCATCCTCAACATGAAGATGAAGATAACAACACTGAACTTGGAGTGTGGTTGTGAAGCTCGAATGATATCATGGAAATGAAAATGACCTGTGCATATAAATGTATAAATAAAATCAGTATTTAAAAAGTAAGTTAAGAAATACCCTCACAGCAAATTAGAAAACTGTCTGCCTATTTAATCTGCCCTCTGCAATATATTTATAAAGTCAATCGATTAGATGGAAAATAAATAAGGATCAATAACCAACTCAAGTAGAAATATTTAAGAAAGAATGCAGGACCCAAGGAACCTCAAACAGCAGATTTAAATTATGATCCTCCAAATCAAAATTATAAGTGCTTTTGTTGTTGTCACAGATAGTGCAAGCCTGTTCTCACCTCATGAGACTCTGAACCCCTATGGGTTTTTATTTGAGGGGAAGTTGGCAGCATTGGCACTGGGAAGATAAACCACACCAACAACAGAAATACAGGCTGCCCTCGCAGTTACTACTTCTGGCCCATCTCATCCAGCAAAAGCTGGTAGAGGAACTTTGGTGTTTTTCCATTTCCCTAGTATTGTAGTGAGATAATTTTACACATTTGCAAACCTTAAATAATCCTACACAATTCCTTTGTGTTTAAATTGCCCTAGACCTTATAGGTGAGGTTTATTCTCCCTTTACGTATTCATTCCCTTCTTCAAACAATATTTACTAAATGTCTATATGCTCCCTTCCTCCTTCAAAGTCCCAAAGAAATTTATTAGTATCTTTGTTTTTTCTTGTGCCACATATTAATTTTTCTGTTATGATAATTATGGGCCTTTATTTGTCTTCCCTGCCAAGAGACTATACATTTCCAAATGGAGACCTTACCTTACCCATCTTTTACTCAAGTGACAGGCATAATAAAACAACAGCAGCAGCAACAAAATTGCATGTTATGTAAACAGAAATGATACTTGTGTAAAACAAGTAAATGAATATATTTGAGATAAGCATATCATTGTGGTTTGTGATGAAAACTCACTATGATGAAAGGAAAAGTGATGACTTTCAACTCCTGTTAGTAAACTGGAGGTTTTTCAGTCCAATAAAATTAATGCTGATATCCAATTTCCAATGGTTTCAGAATATACATTTTTTTTCAAATTTTATAGAATGAATTTTGTCTCTATCCCTTGCCATGAAAATCAGAGTTGCAGTAAGTCAAATGGAAGGTAGATGTTTTTTGTTTTGTTTTGTTTTTCAAACACACAAATTATCAATCTTTTGTATCAGGAACTCTGGCAGACTGTTACGAGGGTAGCTCCTGACTACAATTTGTAAAGGTCTAGCTTTTTTCACTAGACAGATTCTCCTAGTCAGATCTCAAATCTGAACTCCAGATATACCTGAACTGTGTTTCTGTAACCAACAGTCCAATGCTCTCTCACCAAACCCCCATTCCCCATCCTATTCCAACCCTACTAAATGACCATTGGCCTTTCTTTCCAGTGTTCAAGAAAATGAAGGTTACAGTGGAGCTAATACTTAATCCCAGACACAGCTCATCCAATGTACAATAATTTCTCTTTATACAATTTAAGAAAATATTGTATATCAGATGAGATGTGTCTGGAACATAAATACAAATTTACTGCAGAAAAATTGTTTATCTTGGTTGAAAAAAATTAAGGTTACATTGGTCTGGTAATTAAATAATTAAAAGGGCTAATATTTGAAAAAAACTGTCAGCAGTATAGAAATCTTTGAAACTGAATTTGTTAGTTGGTGAAAAAGTAATGGCAAAACCTGCAATTATTTTTGCACCAACCAAATAGTTAGAAGTGAAGTAAATTTTTGTTTTTCTTTAAGAGCTCCAAACTTGCCAGAATCTTTTTCTCTTCTAAGTCCTCACCAGACTCTAGGCTTTTAGTACCCTGCTCCTCCAAATCTAGTCTCTGCCCATTCCGTAGTTCCAAAGCTGTTTCCACATTTTCAGTGAAATAAACTTTCATAGAAGCCATTCCAAATACTTCCAGTTATAACTCTAAAATAACACGTGCTGTTCTCCAGCTCTTCCACTTCCTTCCCTAAGATCTGAGACAAATAATCCAGTAGACATACAGGGAAAGTAGATTTTCTAAGAATTGATAGTTGGATGCTAACTTGTTTACATGGGTCTAGTTTTCAGAATAAATGCTTAAAACTCATATTTAGTGTCAATTAGGGCAATCTCTGTAGTGTATTGCTCAGAAACAGCATGTTCAAGGCATGAAAGCAGGAAGAAACATTTAAATGATTTCCTGAATCCTCTTCTAAGAGGGTTGGGTCTTGGGTCTGTAGACAGGTGATTTACAGAGTCTTCTCTCTTGGTCCAGCTCCTATAGTTAGATTTGGTAATATGGTATCTGCCAAGATTTTTGAATCCTTCTTTGGGTACCAGTAAAAATAAAAGTACTTTATTATCAGTAAATATCATCTGTAATAAATTTATGGTCTTTAGTACTCAGCAAAAAAGAACAAAGAGATTTTATAATTCTATTCACTGAACATTCACTGAGGACCAACCACGAGTCAAAGGCCAAATACATTTTCCTAGCTTCTGATTTTGTAAAATGGTACTGCTATTTATAATAATAGCATTCATTTCATTACGCTCAAAACACTGAAGTGAAAGATGCTTCCATTTTCTTTAAGCTACTGTTAGATTATTTTCATTCAGTAAAAGGACGAAAGTGTTAACTTCCATACCACGTTAAGAAATAGGAAAAAGATACCAAGATTTAGCTCAATATGTTTCTTTTACAGATAAGAAAACTGAAGCTCAAAGCAGCAAAATGGCCTAGCCAAAGCCATCAAGCCAATCATTGGCTATTTGGGCACATTTCTTCCTTCTTAAACCAATAAATTTTTTACCCAAACATTTCTAGTGCAAGGCAGAGACATAGAGAATATAAAATGTTCTTTTGTCTGGCCAATTACAGGTATGTGGTTCTTCTCATAGTCAAAGCAGTAGGATAAATAGCCAAGACTAATCCTAACTAATGAAAGCAAAGCATGGCACCAAAAAGGCCCCAAACCTTGAGGAATATATCATTCAACTAGTTTCTTGGTACAGTCCTTATAAGAAGTACCTCTAAAACAAATGTCTAGAAAATGTTACAATGGTAGGAGTCAAAATAATCCCAATTACAGAAAATAGGTTTCTATCTCTAAAATATATACTGCAAAACCACCCCAAACCCCACACTCACCTCCTTTCCCCTTTGCCTGCCCATATCTCCATCTCTCTCTCTCTCTTTTTTTTTTTTTTTTTTTTTGCTTGTTTTGAGATGGAGTCTCGCTCTGTTGCCCAGGCTGGAGCGCAGTGGCACGATCTCAGCTCACTGCAACCTCTGCCTCCTGGGTTCAAGCAATTATCCTGCCTCGGCTTCCCAAGTAGCTGGGACTACAGGCGCCCACCACCTAGCCCAGCTAATGTTTGTATTTTTAGTAGAGAAAGGGTTTCATCATATCAGCCGGGCTGGTCTTGAACTCCAGATCTCAGGTGATCCACCAGCCTCGGCCTCCCAAAGTGCTGGGATTACAGGCATGAGCCATTGCACCTGGCCCCCATATCTCTTATCTAAAATATTGCAACACCTTTCCAATTAGCCTCCCTGCTTTTAGTCTCCCTACCTCCAAACTGCTGCCAGTTAGCTTCCTCCAACAGAACATGATGTCATCTCCCAACTCACAGCCCTTCCATGTTTTCTTAATACTTGCAGGACTAGAGCCAAACTCCTTAGGGTGGTATTCACAGCCCATCTCAATCTGGCTCTGTGGACTTCTCTCTAGCCTCATTTCCTGCTACTCCTGTTCCTGCAAACATTCTATGGTCCAGGTATACCAAACTGCTTCCCACTCCTAGACCTACATAACACATTCATGTCTCCATGCCTTTACTTATCCTGGTCCCTCTACCTGGAGTATCTATTCTTATTTTTCCCAAGACTTTGCTTATCCTTGAAGGCCCAACTTTCAATGCAAAGTTTTCTGTGAAACTAGCAAAATCAGTTTTCTGTACTACATTCCACTTTGTTTAGGTAATAGGTATTATCTGAAAAATATTTGTTAAGCCAGCACTAAGACCCAGAGATGAAAGGTCAAAGCTATTGCCTCTGAACTCCTGAGTACATGTCTGTAAGGGGGAGCTGGTGGGGGGGTGGGTATCACAGGGCAAGTGTTCATCTACAATTAATGCTTCCAATGAGTTTTAAAGAATAAGTAGGAGTCTGCCTGGCAGACAGAGGTGGTGGTGGCTAGGGGAACATTCCAGACAGATTATAGCACCTGTCACACTAAATTACAACTAGGTTTATCAGTTTGCCCTTCTTGACTGTGAGCTCTTTGAAAAAGGGCTAACTTATCTATTAATATAATTACCCAATAGTGTCTAGCCTTAATAATAACTAGCACAATTTATCAAGGGCCTGCTCAGTGGCAGGAACTATATTACGGGCTTCATATATTGAACTTTCAAAAGCCTTCAATGGAGATTATTTTCACCTCACAGAAGAGAAAATTGAGTCTCAGAAGCATCAGGTCACTTGCCTAGTCAACCCAGCTAGTCAACTGTGGAGTTATATCTGTTTTTCTTCAATGTGTACCTTCCAGTGCTTAGACAATGCATTTTGAAACTAAAGGTGCTGTTCAGTGAACTCTAACATTTGAGACCTCATAGTATGGGGCCTTCAACTAAGCCTCAACAAACGCATCTTGGGACATGTGTGCACATGCATACCATACAAAATTACAAGGCACCAGTTGGAGAGATCCTATGAGAGCCATGCTATGCATCCTCTTAGTTATACCAGTTTCAGTGGTTAGTAATTCTGAAGCTTATAAGGAGATAAAACTGAAAATATTTCAAGCCAAAATTATTAATACTGAATTTTCATGTTGTGGAGCTCTACACATATCCTGAAACTTACTGATAAACAACCCTTTCAGTTTTTTAATTGGGGTATTTCACTCAACTCCTGACTTTGGAATAGTTCCTTCGTATTCTATTTTACGAATATTTCCCTCAAATAAAAACTGTATGTGTCTTCGAATGCCGCAAAGTTAAAAATAAAACAAAAAATATACACAGTATCCCTTCCTAGAGAGACTCATTGTGTATATCACGGTGTCCATAAAATCATTTTTAAAGTAGTATAAGCAAAAGGGAAGTTAAATTTCTGGATGTGGACTAATTAATGCCTTTTCCAAGAAGCTCATCAAATATAATCAACCTACCTTCATTTAAGAGACAAAATGCTTCTTTTGAATTTTCCAAGTCAGAGGATAACATTTGTCCTTGCCTTAGTCAATACTTACAGTGGGCTCAGTCAGCATGTAAAGATTTGGTTTTATGAACTAGAAAATTTTAATTACACTAATTTCCCCCATGGAAGCTCAAAAGATTCATTTAGCTAAAAAGAACCATAAAACTTTAAGTTTTAAATGTCCTTAATATTTTTCTCACCATTTCCTATTTTTTTCTTCCCTTTTCTGCCCTGTCCTCCATGTAGCTCACGTCCTTCTTCAGAGAAAGAAACAAGGAGCAAGAAGCCAGTGGGGGTGAGAGAGAAGGAGGGGGAAGGGTGGAGAGGCTGCAGGGAAGAGCAATCTTTCTTGTAAACTCTGAATACTGGGTACAAATTACAGCGCATACCCCTAACTTTCTTTCCAAATGATGTGTTGAGAAGTACATGACTACCATAAAATATTACTTTTTTTAAAGCACGTGGATTTAAGAAGGTGCATTAGCACGACATAAGCAATGGCTGTTAAAAACAAGAGAGAAGGCTTCCACTATCTTTCCTAAAAGGTATTTCCTATTATGTGTAAATATATGATAAAGGGAAAGAATAGAGAAGACACAATTAAAAATCATGTTGTTTAATAGATACTGATATTAAGCTTATTCTTTCTTATTGACTTCCATCCCCAATTCTGTTATTTTATTTTTAATCAAGTTTTGAGCAATACCTCTGGGTATTTTGAAGCAAATATCCATGTATTTCCCTTTTATTCTTTGCATAAATTCTCTATCAAGAACAGTTAAAAACGTGGAAAGCATAATTTATTTTTGCCTGCTGCTGGATTAATCGGTAGACTCACGAATGATTGCAGATATTCCTAATACTTTTATATCTACTTCATATTGATAACCATTTTTATGTCACTTAGCTCAATATTGGCACTGCTCAAACTCCAACAGGGTGTATAGTTTAGCCACCACGCTGTCAATGTATATGCCTATTATATGAGGAAATAACATTTTAAGGTGATTCCTCCAAAACTTTATAAATCATTTTAAAAAATTAGACATGTTTGAACAGGCACTAACACACAAACAGGTCTTGGCTGTATCTCATGCAGAATAAGGATTTGTTGCAGATATTCTCCTGCAAGCTCCATCTTGCCTATTACAAGAACATTCATCTCCCAAACACACCATTTCACCTTCTTTGCCAGAAGCAAAACAAAACACACGCACAAATCAGAGAGCTTTTATTACTATTATTTTTAATTCTGAAATCCTTCCACTTATTCTATATCCTTACAGAGGAGAGGAACCAAACATCTGATTTCTAAAATGCTGCTGTCTGATGATAGCTCAGTTTGCTTTCCCCCTGAACAAGCTAATGATATTAGGGGAGTCTAACCCATGTCGTTTTTTTTTTTTTTTTTTTTTTTAAACCTACAAAACCGATGCCTGGGCCAGCACTGACTCATAAAACTGGAGACATTAGCTCATGGCAATGATTCAGTCGTGAGAATTCTGACAAGGGCCTCTCCCTCCCTGGTGCTTTAAGAGGAAAATCGTCCTGAGTAAGTATGGCTTGTGATCTAGGCACAAATGTTACTGTGTCTGTGATCAAGTATTATAAGGAAAGGGGCAGTGCCGTGTGACAGCAGCCACCCTAAGGAGAAAATCACTGTCTTCATAGGAAAACAGTTTCACAGCAGCCCCGGCACAGCCTAATTGGAAAAGTCCAGGCTAGGCGCGGTGGCTCACTCCTGTAATCCCAGCACTTTGGGAGGCTGAGGCAGGTGGATCACCTGAGGTCAGGAGTTCAAGACCAGCCTGGCCAACATGGTGAAACTCCATCTCTACTAAAAATACAAAAATTAGCCAGGCATGGTGGCAGGCACCTGTAGTCCTAGCTACTGGGGAGGCTGAGGCAGGAGAAGGCTCGAATCCGGAATGGCTTGAACCCAGGAGGCAGAGGTTGCAGTGAGCCAAGATTGTGCCACTGCACTCCAGCCTGGGTGACAGAGCGAGACTCTGTCTCAAAAATAATAATAATAATAATAAAATAAATAAATAAAAAGTCCTACAAAAAGGCCCTAGGCTCCCACGGCCAGCCATTTCAATCAGCCCAGGAGAAAAATATGAATTTTATTCACTGGACTGCTTTGGTTTCTCCTCCAGGAGAGAGGAAAGGCAGGTTTCCTTTGAAAGGATCCTCTTGAAAGGATCAAGGTTTGGGGGGCTATTAGGCTTTTGGCATTTATTGCTAGGTGTGAGAGAGAGAGCATGAAAGGAAGTCTTGAGATTAGGCTGGATAAGAGTTATCTCACTGAACCAGCACCTTCATCTTGGACACCAGGTGAGAGGATACAAATGTTCATTTGGCAAGACAGAAAGCTGAAAGGTATACCTGCTGCCTCTATCCGAAGTCTATCATGCGGTTTGCATGATAGACTTCCTAGTTTACAAATCACTTTCACCCCATCATCTCATTTAATCCTCACAATAACCCTTCAGGATAGGTAGCATCATCCTCATTTTGAAGACAAGAAAACTGAGGCACTAGGGAGGAAGTGATTCGTCAAGGTCCCAGCTAGAGAATGGCAGCCAAGCCTTTAGGACAGACCTGCTCTAGTAAAATAGCGAATCATTTTGGCTCCTTTTCTGGCTCTCCATTCCTCCTCCCTACCTTTCTATCTAGCCCTTTGGAGTAGTGACTTCAGCAACTGACTCTTGCCCTATCTCACCTCTGTCCTTCCCCTGTTGAGTGAGCCACATCACCGACTGAGTGCTCAGCTCCACAGTGTGCGTCTGCATGCCGTGGCATTCTCCAAACTGCTCTCCTTTACTGCAGGCCCCTCCAACCAACCTCCATCTGCTGTCAGATTAATCTACTTTATATACTGATCTGAAGAGGTGCTCAAAAAGTATGCAATGTCAGCACACTGCCCATGCGATAGAGTTAAAATGCCTTACCCTACAGAGGCTGGCCCATCCTACCTTTTAGCTTCACCCTATGTAGTTTCCTACATAGAACCACAGCTTCAGAGAGAAGAGTCACTGTCCCGGGGAAAGGCACAGAAGGCTTGCTGTGTGTTTTGATGTAGGCTGAGTCCACCGCCTGTCTGGAGAGTCTACTCTCTTCAGTTAACCAATGGTCTGGCATAGAAAAGGTCAATTGCAGTCAATCTATATCTTTCTGGTCACAAAATACTTCTCTTCTGGATGCACAGAATTTGAATTCAAGGGGAACTTCAGAGGCTGCTTGATTGTTTCTCTCATCTAAAACTTGAGTCAAGGGTCTCTCACTCTCTGGAGGTGGAGAACTCACCACCACTAGAGGCAGTGCAGCCACCCCTAGAGAACCCTGACCATTCATTTTCTGCTGCAATCTGCCTTCCTGTGGCTTCCCTTCTTACGTGGTTATCGTGTCTTTGGGGACATCTAAAGAAGTCTAAAATATCTCTAGGAACGCTGGCCATAAAGAAGGAGCTCTATACAACTGATGAAGAGCGTTATCATTTTGTAGCATGAGTCCGAGTCATTTTGGGCTAAGGCTACAAAAATAAACAATGCTCCTTCCCAGGGCACTTTAACTTATCTCAAAATTGTGCTTCTGAAACAATTATTGAAGGCACTTGTACATCAGAAGTGTGCCTGGTAGTGCGCCTGGGTATAATAACTCAATGTTACAAGGTAAATACTACTCATCTTCCTGGAACAACAATTTTAAAGACTTTTTAATGAGGGGAAGAAATACTTATATTGAAATATATATTTATATTTGAATGCAAAGTTGAAATAAGTTCTTCAGAAAGAAAATGATATGTCTTCTATGGACTATTTCAGATTAAATCCTCAGGATGCCTAATCTAGCCATTCATTTTCCTCTGCTCTTACTTGGGGTAAAAGTTTTAAAGTACTATCCTAATACATCACCTCTACTAGGCACCAGGGGCTAGAGCTACTTTATGGAGTAGATTTCCTGCTATGATTCTGGACAAATCTATGAATAAGGTAGGTTTAGTGTAAATTCTAATCCTAAATCTATGATCCATCCTAATAGAAATTACCATTTACAGGCATTGTTTTAGGCACTTTATACTTATTATATCAAATCCTACCAATAACATTGTTACCTAAAGGAGTATCATCCCTATTTGAAAGGTGAGGAAGCCGCTCTAGAGACAGTGTTTAGCCCAACGCCATACAGCTAGAGAGAAGTGAAATTCAACCCCCCAGGTCTATCTGACCATGAAGCTGAATTCTTTCTCCTACACCCTCCTGTTTCCTTAGGCACTATTTGTTTGTCCTTTAGTAAAAGAGCCATAGTCCCTGCTTTCAAGAAGAGTGAGGATGTGCTAAATATCATATTTGTAATCTTCATCTTATAAAACAACCAAAAAAGATACACTGTAAGTATCATATGCTTTATATGATATCTCATAATTAGCAGTTAAGGGGACATTTTCATTTTAAATCAGGAACTTATGGAAAGAAGATAATTCAAAGTATTGCATTTTTTGTTTCTGAAGTCTAAATTCCAATGTCAAATTAAGAAAGCAATAAATTAGGAGATAATCTATGCCCTACAACCACATGCCCAAATAACAACTTAAAAACAAAACTTCAAACCATTAGAAACAGAAAATCTGTTAGTTGGGAATGCTTTAAGCGAGGCTTAGGAAAATATAACCTCTCTCACTGTTCATATAGCAGTGTGGGCAGTACCCAGGCAACACTCTAATTCTTTCCCTTGTTGTTCTGAAGCATCCTCCATGTGGTAAGCACACTTGACCCTCTATTGAGACCAGTGACAAAAGATGACAAAGTAGCTGTGGCCATTTCTTTCTCTCTGGCTCTGGAGGAGGTGGAGATTACTGCAGTCACCAGGACCCTCAAAGGCAAACAGTATGAATGCAGGAATCAAATCTAAGCGCTGTGAAGTGAAGCTGTATTCTGAGTTAGTGCAAGGGAAACATACATTCAAAAGTAACCATAATAAAAGAATACTTCTAACAAGTAGAAAGAACATAAAAGTAAAAAATGCTTCTATATGGAAATACTGCTTCAATTACATCACAGCACTAACTACCAAAATAAAACCACTGCTAGTACACATGAATCAAAGGTCTTAATTTGCTATTGCTTTTTTTTGTTCTTTTCACTAAAATTCAAATAGATATTTAATGGGACCTTCCCTCCTGGAAGTTTCAAAGAATTTTAGAAAAGTATATACAATTACATGTTATTCATTCATTAAGACCACCGAAAGTATTGGGTATATTTTGAAGAAAATGCACTGTTTTCAAAAAGCAGCAAGGCTTACTAGGCAAAGGAAAGTAAGACATCTTCTTTCCTGAAATAGTTCAGTCAACTCTCCTAAAAAGAAAACTGAAGGAAATAATAGCTATGTCCTTATATTTGGAAGCAAAAATACCCATGAGATTACAGAATGTAATAATCAAGGACTTGAAGATTATAGATAGATTGAATTTTAACATGCTATTTGAATTGGTTTGGGTCTCTTCCTCATATTAGAAGTTTATATCCATAAAAATATACCATCAGAGCTACAAAACCATCTTAGAAAACATCTAACTAACAAATGTAAAATGCGTGCATTGTACTTTTGTAAAAGGCTCCACTCACTAGTATCCAACAAACCATTTCACTTCCCCTTTCTCCTTTTGTCCCTTCTGATGATGCTCTCCCTATCTCCACCCCTAAACTCAAAGTGTCTAAGATGACAATTACACTTAGGTTGGGGGAGAGGTGTGAGAAAAGTCTATAAAAACTTAAAAGATTGTTCCCAGAGCCATTCTTATACCTACTAACCCCATGTCTACCATGCTTGTGCAAGGAGAGACATTATAACTGAAATCCATGCTGTGCTAGGTAAGAAATCAGTTCTGAAATATGAACGCATTGCGGAAACTTACACAAATGGTCGTATATTTAATTGCTTTTTGAAGAGAAAACCAGACTGCAAGAAGTCTATAGTTCCTTGTGGTTCTGAGGCTGAGTGAGTCATTTTCTTGTCCCCATCTACATCACTTGCTCTAGCTTTTACAGCAAAAGGTACACAGATGAGTTAATGTTTGCTAAATTATGTGATAATTCTCAGACGTAAAGTATAAATAACTGCACAATATGCCTTTGTTACATTTACATACAAAAGTATTCAATGTAGTCATTGACAATAGATAAAAGTAAAATAGGGCTGGGCGTGGTGGCTCATGCCTGTAATCCCAGCACTTTGGGAGGCCGAGGCGGGTGGATCACAAGGTCAGGAGTTCAAGACCAGCCTGGCCAAGATGGTGAAACTCCATCTCTACTAAAAATACAAAAATTAGCTGGGCATGGAGTCACGCGCCTGTAATCCCAGCTGTTCAGGAGGCTGAGGCAGAGAGTTGCTTGAACCTGGGAGGGGGAGGTTGCAGTGAGCTGAGGTGGCACCACTGCACTCCAGCCTGAGTGACAGAGTGAGAGACTGTCTCAAAAAAAAAAAAAAAAAAGGTAAAATATAATCCGTTACCTGTGAGTACTGTGAAAGAACAATCAAAATCTAAAGAATGAAATATCTTTTGGTAACTCTTGGATGTTGACAATTCTATTTGTAAAAGACTTGACTTAAGCAATATTAAAAATGTTTATTTGCCAAGTAGCTAAACTTAAAGGTAACAAAATTAGACTAAAGCATTTTATAAAACAGTGTAAACACCGCATGTTCTCACTCATAGGTGGGAATTGAACAATGAGAACACATGGACACAGGAAGGGGAACATCACACACCGAGGCCTGTCGTGGAGTGAGGGGAGGGGGCAGGGATAGCATTAGGAGATATACCTAATGCTAAATGACAAGTTAATGGGTGCAGCACACCAACATGGCACACGTATACATATGTAACAAACTTGCACATTGTGCACATGTACCCTAAAACTTAAAGTATAATAATAATAAAATTTAAAAAAAAGTGTACATTTGCTTATACTTATATAACTTCAACACAGCCTGGGTGGGAGAATAAGCAAAGCAGAAAGAGGTTACTTTCTTACGTGTCTTAGTTCAAAAAGAGATTTTTAATCATCACAATAAGGATACATTTTCTAGGCATCCATTCTAACTATGGGAATATAGAAAAAGTTATTCCAAATTCCTACTATGAAAACACTTTCTATTTTTACCTGTTGGTCAATCTGCTTTATCTATCAACTATCCACCGTCTTCCAAATGCTTTATTCACTAAATCCATGGTTTTGTATAGAAAGGTTATAAGAAAGGTGATAAACTTGAATTGTGTTTAAAGACAAACTCTGGGTCTAACACATAAATCATGTTCTCAAATTCCTTTTCTAACATCAAGGCAAAGGTCTAGAAGTTTCCCCATTAGCAATTCAAACTCTTCTCATATCTAGCTGCCTTTGAGGACCCTTTATTTCCTCAAGACTGCTCTGTTTTGGGGAGTGGGGTATCAGGCAGGAAGAGTAAATACACTCCAAAACTACATTTTCGAATTCAATCAGATACAGTTTTTTTTCTTAGAAGCAAAATTCTTAAGTAATATCATTAAAAATGGATTCAATTGCTTAAAATGAAGACTGACCTACACTATAGAATTTTTTTGAGCATCATTCCTAGTAACAGGAATATATTATACAAGTATCCATTCTAATTTTCCTACAAAAATTTTGAGAAACATAGGCTTCTGAAATTATTCCCCATGAAATGGATCAAAATTATGGCATGTCAAAATGTTAAAAGTATTTATTATAATAGCAGTCAGTTCTAGATAAGTTTATAAAAATAACATTTTATAAGTAAACTTAATACATATATGTCAAGGCATACAAAATATTTAAGCAAACTTTATATGACAATGAGAATCATTTTGTTATTTCAAATAATTATACTGGCTTATGGTGGTAATAGCTTTGCTTTTATGACATAGAGTTAAAGATATCTATTACTTACTTGATGACAATACCTTGGTCAGAAATTTTATCCATAATTATGACACTGTTCTTATGGGAAAACATGATTTTTCTTTCAAGAATACAAAGTAGGAATAAAAAGAATTTTCAAGGCAATTTATATTAACTCCAGGGCTCTATATACATTTTTATATTTTATAAATATGAAAATCTCAAATGAACACACAGTAGAAGAAAAAAGTAAGGCAGAAAGATAGAAGAAAGGAATATCTTTCAAGCCCAAATTATCAAATTCTAATTACTGTAAATTAATTCCATTGTTATTCAATTGGAGTAATATATTTATAATTATATATATCTAAATGTGCATATTTATTTACATTTAAATATGTATTTACATTTTTTAAATGGAGTAAATTTTTCTTCTCATGACCCAGTAAAGATGATTGCATTTTAAAACTTTTTACTGGTTCTGCAAAAATGTTACCAATAAAACACTGAAATGCTTTTAAAAAAATAAAGCTGGTTAACAGATATAAGATTCAATTAAACATTTTTTAAGAAGAAACTCTTTTACATCAGAAAAAAATTATGTGTAATTTTTTCATCCCATATGAATGTCTAGGGACTTATATATTTATGTTATTTTATTTCATGTCTTTGCAGAAATAAAAAACCTCAGAAAACTGCCTGAATTGTAAGCATCGTTATGATACAGATTCAAGCAAGTAAATCTAAAAACAAAAATCCAGGATGAGATAATAACATATTATGTTTTTAGAGCTTCATCTCTCAGGCTCCCAAAGCACTTTATAAACTTTAATTAAGCCTCACAGCAATCTTGCCAAGTAAAAATTATAATACTCATTTAACATACGGACAGAGACAAAAGACCTGCCCCAGTTCATATAGCTTGTTAGTACCCCAAAGTTGTCCTTCTGAGTCCCGTATTCTACTTAATGAGTCACACTCCTCAGGAGCCTGTCAGATGTCTTCTCAAATTCAAATGAGAACCCTTAAGTAATCATTAGTCTTCTTATTTAATACAACTTGGAAACCACTCAAAGGAAAAGTCTTTAGAAATAGTCTCCTCAACTTATTCATTATAGTTTTTATAAGATTCAATGCAGATGATACTGACTGAACAGCACATGAAGCAAAACAAAAATAAAAACTTAGGCATTAATCCAAGAAGGAACTCCTATTTAATCAATGAACTTGAAAGTTTGGTACTAACACAATTAGCAATTAAGGTCCCTGCTCTGTTTTCAGTCCTGTCTGATACAATAACAAGGTGGCAAGTTGTAGGGTTTTTTTTTTTCCCCACATGAATCTTCATTATTAAATTCAGACTAAAATGAGAAGTCTCATTCTATCTGTAAAGTCAGAATCCCTCCCTAATTTACCTCACAAAAAATTAGATCTAGGGTCTCTGACTACTATCAAATTTTCTTTTAAATTTCACGTGGGGGGCCTAATGATAAGGTCATGATCGTTACTAAAAACCACAAGAGAGAAATCTACTAAGATCATTACCTTTACGCCTCTGTGTGCCTCATTACAGGATCCATCATTCTAAAAACCATTCCATATCTACAAAATGTCTGCAGGGCTTCAAAGAACTGAAGAATTATCTTTCTATCCTTCTATTCTACAATAAACTCTTCTTTACTTTTGAAGAATTGGAAGTTGTTGGAAAGCTACATTATCTCAAGTCTCCTTTCAGTCACAGTGACCTGACTAGACATACCAATTGCTGCTAATATAAAACCAGGGGGGTTTTATATATTGTTATATGGTTTTACTCGTGATATGACAGCTGTACCTGCTGAGTACTTTTCATGAGAAACATACATCGGCCCTTTACCAAAGCGGGTAGGAACAATTGCATAGACTTGGTCACGTTATGGAAATAACCCTAATTTGGGGAATGCGAACAGGAGAACGTGCAAAGCTCATGTATGGAAATGTACCAAGAGCAACAATCCCACAATAAATGGTACACATCACTCAGAGCTGATTTTAAGTTTGTATTCATTTTAAGGGATCTCTGTTGAGCTTAATGATATAGTTTTCCAGAGTCATTAAAAGTTCTTATGACATTATTTTCTCTTTATACTTCAATTATCAGGTGATTTTTGTTCTGGCACACTATGTGCCAATTAAAAATAAGCTATCTGTTAGTAAGCTGAGAAAATTGATTAGAAGCCCTTTAAATCTCAAAGCTCTTTTCTGAGTACAACTTTGGCCAATTTTAAGGAGTTAAGTTACAGAGTTCCATAATTCTCTAATGATAAGCACAGGAACAAACAAACAATAAACTTTCAAGTATCCGATCCTGCATATCATTAGATTTTTAAAATATAAAATGATATAAACATGAGAAGCAGAAAGGTCATTTGCTGTAAGAAAACAAGTTGAGAAAAATATGTTCTGATAATGTATTGCTTAGTTAAATGCAGCAAGAGATTAATCTATATGACTTTGTAAAGGAATAAAGAATTATTACTTGTGAATAAAATATACCTACTAGTAACCTTTCTCTTAGATGCTGATTCCAGTTATTTTAGTTATTTTAATAACTAACTTCCAATTAATTTATTTAAACATTTAGTAATCTCCCCTTGTTACCATTAACACCTTGCACAGGATGGCATGCAGCCTGTGTACTGTTTTGTTTGGCCTGTAGTGTTTTACAACTTTTTTTTTGAATTAGTATCATCATTTTAAGATATGAAGATATTACATGCAAACCCAGGTTTCTAGTTAATCTTTAAAAAAATTAATATTTAACAGTTTAATACTGTGATAATTAATTTAATATTTTAAATATTTTAATACTAGGTCTACTTTCCCCTGTGACAACAGTCTGGGATTGTAAAGCAGATGTCCTTGTAGATAAGGTATATAAGCTCTTTTGCCACAGTTTCTGTACTTAATCATTCGGCTCATTTATGCTACCTCCCTGACCCCAATGACATTTGGGTTTGCTACCTCTAAAGCAGCCCATTATTATTCACCAAAGTGATTTGTTACATGAAAAGGGTCTGATAATTTAATCTTGATAAAAATTTCCATGGTGATTGATATATATCATGTTCTCCATATTAATTTATGGAGAAGAGTGAAGCTATAGTAAAAAAAAATAAAGAAAGATACCATGTAGCTGATGATACCTACAAAACCAAATTAACTAATAATAATAACATAAATGAAGAAAAAAAGAGAAGGAGGGAGTAGAAGGAAGGGGGAGAAGAAATGGGGGAAGAGGAGAAGAATAGGGAGAAAGAAGAAAAGGGAAAAGCAGAGGATTTTTGCTGTTACTCTTTGTAGTAGGAAAAGAAATATAAGCTTTATTTAAATTATTCATTTTTAAAATCAATAGTTTTTATAATGTTCACATGCAATAAATCCAGATCAGTTTAATGTTAAATAGACACTCCATGGTGCAGTGACCAAATCACTCAAAATAGTAGGGGAGGCTGATAAGCCTTAGATTAGATTAAACTGGCTCATCACGAATACGTTAACCTAGAGTCAATCTAAAACTCAGGCAAGAACGCTGATTCAGTTATTCTGCTCTGGATGAGGGAACAACTCTTCGGAAGCATGCCTTACAACGAGTATTCATTTTAAATCCAAAACCTAGAGGTAAGGTACTTGAACCATCACCAAAAATCTCCAAGCACTTTATTTAGTACATTCTTCCTCAATACTCTGTGAACTAAGAAATAGTTTAGATAACAGATTAATATGCTCAATGCTATTATTTTCTTCATCATGGGAGTGGCACAAAAAGGCACCTGATACATATCTCACATAATTTATGAAACAGCTATGGCAAGAAGTAAAAATTATCTTGTTAT
Source organism: Pan paniscus (assembly GCF_029289425.2). Taxonomy (NCBI): domain Eukaryota; kingdom Metazoa; phylum Chordata; class Mammalia; order Primates; family Hominidae; genus Pan; species Pan paniscus. The sequence goes on along the minus strand of NC_085926.1, from coordinate 187,680,516 downwards.
GATAAACACGAACACATGTACCAGTGGCACGAGCTACTGACTTCTGCCCCTCACCAATAAAATCTAACAGCCACTCAATTGTAAGATTAGATCAAGCCCCAGATGAGACTCAGACTTTAATGGGGGAAGTGCTTCCACTGTGAAAGAAAACTGATAAATCCTATTTACCATCGAAGAGTTTGTCTGTACATCTTGTCCTTTGATGGGCTATTCTTAAGAGTCTCTAAATTCCAGAGGGCCACGCAATTGGCTGGGTTGCATTAGATTTCTGCAGAGCTGGCAGCCTTTTTCTAAAAGTCTTACATTACAGGTAACCTGATGACAGGGAGGGTGGGCCGCAGGCGCGCATCTCAGCCTGCCTGCAGAGCCAAAGGGAGTGAGCTTGCGAGACCAAGACCCATATGCTGGGATCAATGGAACTCTCCCGGGAACTGGCTGTTCCCCTTTCAAACGCCACCTCCCTAATCTCTCCACTTGCTCAAGTCAAATTCTCCACAGCTCTGAACATGACACGAAGCTGGCATGGTTAAGAAAGGCAAAGGAAGAACACTCTCTATAAATCATGGGTGAAGGCTAAAGGGAACAAATTCACGGGCAGTTAACAATCAGAGTCAGAATTGAGGGCTCCTGTTGGGAACTACAATTGTTTCCTTTAATTATAAGAGAAAAAAGTTCCTTCCCATTTATTAAAGGTTTACTGTGTGCTGGACATAGTGCTGGGCACTAGATCAGGGTGTCTGCCATACAAGACCTTGAGGTCAATGACAGGAGAAAGATACAACAGCAAAAAGTGATCCTATGTCCCAGGGGAAGGGTCCTTACTTCAGTCTGAACACAATTTAAAAAACAAAACAAAGCAAAAAAAACAACCTGAGGATTTTCATGGCGTATGCACACAGAGAGTACTCTCGTGTCATGAGCAGTGAAAAATAGCTCTCCAACTGGCAAAGGTGTGTGAGGCCAATAATCAAGACAGACTGAACTATGTTCACCAAGAAGCCTCATCTCTAGAGGGGAGCACAAAGAAACACCGCCCCTACAAGTGGGGTTCCTTACCAGGACTCTCAATTCTCAAGCAGGTGCCACAGAAAGCTTTCTTTTTCCCTCACCAGCAACTTCCAAAGCTTTCCTTATCAGTACAGAGAATTCTTTCTAATGGCCGTATGGTTATTGCTTATAACATGCCATCTAGTTTTTCATGGGTGACTGATCAGGTTGCTTCCAGTAGTTTGTCATTATACATTAATATCTTGAGTCTGCCATAAGTAAGGCCCACTGTTATTCCTTAACACAAAGAATACAAAAAGGCATTCCCATCATGAAGCATCAGATTAAAAATGAGGAACGAATGTCAAAAATCAACAGGTTCTTAAATCTGGAAAGGGCCTCTCCTTGCACTGGCAAGGAGAGCCTACATCTGCTTGGGCAGGCTTCGGAAAGCAGCAGAGCCAGCCTGCAGAAGTCTGCATTCAGGAGAGGCTGTTATCACCCTATACCATCTATTCATATATTCGGAGAGTGGATAGTATCACAGTCCCTCTATAAAGTATGCATGTTAATAGCCCAAAAGCATTAAGAAAAAACATTAGTTGAAATTTTATTTTTCATTCTCTCAAATGAGTACCTTTAGTACAACTAAAGGTACTAAAGTTTTGTCAAAGCCTCAACAAAACTACAGTGAACTCACGAACCGAAGAAATTCAAATTCAGACCCAATAAACACTTGGGAGCATATGAGTAGCTAGGTGCTAATAGGTATGTTTACATGAAGTAATCCTCATGATAAGGAAAGTATTAATGTTCCCATTTGTTCCCATTTGTAGGTGAGAAAAGTGAGGTTTAGAGAGATTGAATTTTTGGTGAAAGCCCCATATGCTGTTAGTAAGTTTCCGAGTTGAAATCTGAATTTAAGTTTCTTGCCATCTCCACACTACCATTCTTTCAACTGTCCTATGATTAACGATTCCCAGCTACAATGCTAGACCAGCACTACATTATATTAAATGATAGGCCTCTGTAACTAGTATCAATTAAATTGTGGAAATAAGAAAATCTGAAACTAAAGTAAACATTGGTTTGTCGTGTATGTACGTGTGTGTGAAACAGAGAAGATGAAAAATGTTGTCTTATTTTACTTCATTTCATTGAAAGAAGTTTAAAATAAATACCATATTTTTGTAGAACTGGAAACATAATCACATTTGTTATTTAAAACACAGAAACGCAATGGAAAAATGCACATATACTTTAAATATATTAGCTATATTTTGACAGTAATCCTGAGGGTAAAACCAGAAAAGTTAAAAAAGAAAACTTGACAAAAAAGGATTGCAAGTGATAAAATGGTACTAAAAATATTTTTATTAAAGAATTACCAGAAGACTATGCGATAAGCATGATCTCCCCCTTATGACAGCTGCTTCTGTTTCTTTCAGTTTGTGGGCAGTTCAAAAATGCAGCATTTTATTTTGAAAAATTGCTCTAAAATGCACAAATGCCTAAGAAATAGGTGTTGTATAATAAGGCACAAAAAGTTTCTTTACCAGTTGGACTCTGGGACATAAGAGGCAAGCTCCAAACTACACAGGCACTGCCTGCTCCTGTATGCCCCTCCCTGGTCTCAAACCAGAGGAGAAACAGTCTAACTAGGATGGTGGAGAGACTTGAATTAGGGTGAGGGAGGCCCGGATTCTTCCCCATCCTTGGCTGGTTATTAGCCATGTGACCTTTACATCTTCAAGTTTCCTCATCTATAAAACTGGGGATTACAAACTTGGTTACGAGGCTCAACTAAGATAAATATATGAAAAAATACTTTTTAAAATGGGAAGTCTGTTTATAAACATGAGGATATATAATTTGGCTCAAAGAATTAGAAGCTAAGATGCAGGTATCCATGACGAAGAACTTACATCTTTTTAGGTGATCTCAGTAGCTGCTCAGATAAGGGTTCAAGTGCCCTAATTTAGAAGAAATGAACTGGGCCTGAAATAAGCCTGGTTGTGAACAAGAAAGAAATTTAATAAAAATATAATTACCATGTGATATGTGAGTAGAAACCTGATTGTAAAATTTATAGGTAGAATGCAGAAAAGTGAACAAAAATCCAAGAGAAGCAAAATCACTTAACCAAGGACACTCATGAATGGCAGACAATATATCGATATGAACCAAAGTCCTTCTAAAAACTTTCTATGTTAATTATTAATACTATCATCTCACCTTAAGAAAACAGAGTAGGTTTCTCCATCCTCATCCTCTTTCTCATCTGAGGCACAGACTGAATTTTAGAAAGATCAAGTGACTTGGCTAAGTTTGCATAAATGATCAAGACCATAATCCAGGTTTTCTGTCTCTCAGTCAGTGCCTTTTTCTCATCACCACAGTGTATCCCTTTTTTCAGGGCACTGATATTACTGCTGTCACATGTAAGGAAATTTTACCAGTGTACCAGAATATTTTCTTTTCTTTTAAACCTAACATTTTGGTAGAGATCTCCAACCTTTCTGAGTAAGACAATTGACTTCTCTGAAAGAGGGGCTTTGAGTGATGGTTTAGGATTGTGCTAAACCTGAAAATAACTTTAATTTTTTTTTTTTTTTGGAGACGGACTCTTGTTCTATTGTGCAGGCAGATCACATGTAGTGGTGCGATCTCAGCTCGCCACAACCTCTGTCTCCCAGGTTCAAGTGATTCTCCTTTCTTAGTCTCCCCAGTAGCTGAGACTACAGGCACCCACCAGCACGTCTGGCTAATTTTTGTATTTTTAGTACAGACAGGGTTTCACTATGTTGGCCAGGCTGGTCTTGAACTCCTGACCTCGTGATCTGCCTGCCTCAGCCTCCCAAAGTGCTGGGATTATAGGTGTGAGCCACCACGCCCGGCTGACTTTAAGATTTCTATATGAGGAGGTAGTGAGGAAGGGACAGGGAAGGATAACTAATTTGATGTTGAACTTACATCAAGATTCATCCCCACGGTTTTCTAAAAATTTTACAGGGAAAAAAAGCGATTATTCATTTAGCAGCCCTAATATGCCCATCATCTCATCAGACATGCTGACTCCTAATATAATGGAGCCCTGGTGGAGTAAACTGAATTAGTAACTGTTAGCTTTGAAGACTGGTGACTGTAAATGTCCGGTTGGTGACCTAAGAGATATCAGTGCTCCATTTATAAAATGGTTATTCTAGTGGCTCTTTAGCAAGATACTGCTTAGATCAATCAACCAACTATTTGAAGCCTATAAACTCTAAGTTTACTCACCTGCAGTATCCATCGCCTCCAGAATTATAAAAATAAAGGAAACTAAGGATTATGACACCATTGATAAGTAACACGTGGAGGAGAGATCAAGTTTTAAGCTGATGTTCATGCTCTACAGTTGAAATATGAGCCACCGGAGAATTACTTCTCAAACCACAAGAGGAAAGAACTAAAATAACGTTAATTTTTAGACAATTTTGGGAGATCCTGATATAAAATGGTTGAAAGAAAGGATACAATCCAGTGAGAGGGAAGCAGAAATGAAAAACAGGCCCAGCTACACACAAGTTTCTGTAAGTTTAGGCATGCCTCTTAACCTCCAACTTCTTCAGCTTTCCTCACTAGCACAGTGGAAGTTATAAAACTTGTCCTGGGTACTTCACAAAGAAATGAGGTGAAAAAGAGGAAATGGATGTGAAATGATGTTAGAGTGTAATAGGTCTTAGGCATGCCGATCATTTTATAAACTATACAAACTAAAGGCTGGAATGAACTAGATACTATATATAACATAAACATAGAAATGCTTTCCAAAGAAATCCACTTGTCAAAGAGGGAAAAAACTGTCAAAACAATTCTAAAGCTACTTTTTATTAAGATGATGATATTTGGAAGCATTTCTATTATAATCCATGTAAACATTAAGTTGTTTGACAAACGTACCACTTTGGTCTTGAACATTCTTTGATCAACCAGTTAAAACCAACTTTGTAGGTGTCCTCTTTTATACTTGAGCTTTATTCTTGTTATAATACATTTCAAAATACACTTCAAAATAAAATATTCTTGTATCTAGTTATGAAAAAGAAAATTCCATGCTTCCTTAGAAAAGTTATATACAGAAAGATTTTTTAAAACAATTTCTTTGGACTAATTCTTGTATCTTCCTAATTTATGAAAAGAAAATTCCATGCTTCCTTAGAAAACTTATATGCAGAAAGATTTTTCTTTAACAATTTCTTTGGACTAATTCAGGGCTCTGATATGTCTATTTAAAGGCTTTCTTTTCGAAAAGAATGTTTCCAAATTAAATAAATATATACATATCAATAAATTATAATTCACTGATAAATTATAAATAGTAATTTATAAGACATTATACAATTTACTGATAAATTATAATTTATTGATACCTACATGTATAAACATATTCATCCTTCCTTCATAAATGGGATTTTATTTTCTTAATTTTTATAACACTATATTTATTATTTTACTCAGTTTTTAAAATCACACCTTAATGTGACACTTACTTCTTTACAAGAATGAGACTGGTAAACACTTTCACATTCTGGAGACTGTAAACACATATCCCATGATTATGATACTTCTTGTTGGCACAGCGCTCTTCACTTTGCCATAAACTTTCACATACAACAGTGTGAAGCAGGCAGGAACACACTGACTGAAGTTGCCAGGAGCTGGCTAGAACGCAGACGTTTGGTTCCTAAATTGGGACTTTTCCCACTAACTGGCACTTTCTCTCTCTCTGGTTCAGTATTAAATATTCAAAGACAAATTTTCCACCATGAACATGGAATCGCTAAACTGGGAAGGGGGAGAAATCCCTGGGACGTGGTGAAGCCCATCCTTGGACTTGGGGGTCAGGTATGTGCGTGCCCGCTGCTCTTACCGTCCAGGTGGCCGACTTGGCGGTGCTCGACTGCTGGAAGGACACGTCGAAACTGTGCGGGCCTGGGTAGTCGGTGTTGGAGGGGATGGCGGGTGATGGCGAGAGAGCATCGAAGGTGGAGCTGGGCTGCGCGTAGGGCGAGGGCGCCGTGACGCTGTTCTGCGCGTGGTCTGTGTTATAGGGACTGGTGGACGAGGAGCCGTTCTGAATCTGCTGGTCCATGCTGTTCAGGAGCCCCAGGTTCGTGTACTGTGGCTGCAAGGACACCCAGAAACCCCAATATTAGCCGCTGAAGCCACAGATCATTGCTCCAAAAAAAGGCATCCATGGGTGAATGCATTCTACAGAGATGGACCTCACGTCGGAAGCACTTCACATTCAAAGTAAAACCATTGATTTTTGGTAAACAGAGAAAACAAGAGAAGTCTGAGCATGTGTGTGTTTGTAACGGCTTTTCCAGATCACTCAGCAGCTCTATGTGCCACCTCTGGAGACTGACTTCCTACAGAGCATTTGAAAGTAGAGTATATGCTTATTCACAAACTAGGCAAAACGTTCCCAGTGCTCAGTAGCTGCTTAGGAAGTCTTTAAATAAATACTGCCTGTTATTCCATTTTGAGGTTGTTGGTGGGGGTTGGGGCGTGTTACACAAAATGAGAAAGACCACTTGATAGGTATGTTCCAGAGGGGATTTAAGTGTTAAATTGTTGCATGGGGGCAAAATCAAATGACCTTCGAATTTTCTCTTAATCTTGCAATTCTACATTCTGTCCCAGAGTACCAAGAGTGTACCACCCAGCACCCTAAGGACTGGTTTCACAAAGACTGGAGGATCATGGGTAGCAGGGTTAGGGACACCCAACTATGTATTTTAAAAAGTAACATGCTAGTAAATCATCCAAACTGGTCTAATTCTTTTTTATTTGTTCTTTCATTTTCTTAATAGAAATTTATTCTTTTCTAGAGTAGAACATTTGTAAGAGAAATACCAACTACTTATGAAGAAAATTCTATGGTCAATATAATTCAAAAATACATTAGCTCATGTATTTCCTTCTGCCAAATGTTTTTATGTCTTCTATGTGAATGGGCCCAAGCACAGAGTAAAAGTACTCAAGAACATATTTATGAAAGAATAAATTAATTTTGCCTCATTTACTCTACAAAAAACTTGACTATATTACTATCGGAGAGGTAGAGCATTTGCCCTAGCATCCGCTAACACAATGACTGGGGCTTTCGGTGCTGAATCTTCCGGTTCTGACTTCAGGGCTCTGTCCATGCCATCAAAACTGTCAGCCTGAGTAGGCAAATCAGCCTATCATCATTTCTAAACCTGAGCCAAAATGAACAAAGGGGCAACCAGCTTATGGTACAGTTGTTTTTCCTTTGTAAAACCTTCCAACACATAGAAATCTTGTTTCATCAACCTAATGAATGAGAAAAAAAAAATCAAAAGCAAGATTAAGGCAGTCCTATTCGTACATATTTTATAAAGGAAATAGGCCTAGCTCTTCAGTTGAAATGTAACTGAGAGTCCCAGATTAAGTAAAACTATAGAGAAGAACAAACTTACAAAGAAATAGGAGCTAGGCTTATCTTTTTAAAAATTTCAAACTTTTAATTATTTTATTGAACTTTTTTTTTCCACAGGGGGAGGAGAAGTGGGCTTTGCCATTCCATTCAGTCCAGGAAGCATTTGTCTAAATGTTAATAGTCACATGCTCATTCCATTACATTCATGCATTCGCATTCCACTGCCGAATGCCATGTCCCCATTTGCTCTTCAAATAACTATTAATCTCTTTACACTTATCCCCATGCTGACAAGAGCAGCTGTTTGTCTCGCCTTCTCTCTCTTCTGACTTCTATAGCTGCTATCCACCACTTACCCACCATCTTCAGCTTTCTCTCCCGGCAGGTGTGGCCAAACTGCAGGTAAGACAACTAGGGGACAAAAAAATAAAACCTCAGCCCATATAAATGGTCCACACCCCGGCTGAACTAAAGCTCTTAGGTATCCAAGCCTGAGGCAACAGCCTCGGAAGGGGATTGAAAAGATATTCTTTGTGTTCAAGTTAAGGGTCAGTATACAAAGCACTCTTGAACGTCCTGTAGGAATCAGATAATGCTCCCAAAGGCACGTGCCTCCCTACAGCAGTACAATTAGGGAGGCAGCCGTCCCTGACAAAAAGGACAAAGAAACTCACAGCACTTTCTCGCAGGCAGTAAAATGCCTGCTGGGCCACCCACTTCCCTCCTGCTTCTAGCTACACAGAAGGAACCCCAGCTAACTAATTGTGGGCTTGGATGAGAACAAAGACGCATGGGCCCCTTGATTTTTTTTTTAACCCAATATAAACGAAGAAAAAAGTTTTGGGACCACACTTTAAAAGCCAGTGAGCAAACACTCTTCAATTCAACAAGGACTTACAAAAAGGGACAATTCCGTGTAAGGGGCAAAAAAAAAAAAAAAAAAAAAGTGTTTGCTTCTGTTGTTTATTGGGTGGGTTCTGAACAGCAGGAGATCCATGTCCAGCGTGGTTTGGTGAAGGCCCCTCTCCCCAGGGGGGTAGCAGGAAAATGTCCTTGACTTGGTGAACTTGGTCTGCCTCTGAGCCACCTGAGGAACCTGTGTTTTGAGCCAGGGTTTTTGGCCTTGAGGCAACATTTCCTCAGTCTCCTTTTGCAGTTCAAAGTATACGGTGACTCTGCTGCAATACTTTCTTCCTTCAAATCCTGCCATTGTTTTGTTGGCCTGCAATTAACAGGACCTCAAAATAAGCCATGCTCCTTTGCACACTAACTGGCCTTCCTTCCTATTTCTCCTTGTGACTGGGCCTGGGCAAGGCTGGCTAAGGCTGAAGTCCTCCCAGGCTGTTCTTCCACTGTCCTGAAACAGTGTTTGGTGCCAATAAGCCATGCTCCTTTGCACACTCACTGGCCTTCCTTCCTATTTCTCCTTGTGACTGGGCCTGGGCAAGGCTGGCTAAGGCTGAAGGCCTCCCAGGCTGTTCTTCCACTGTCCTGAAACAGTGTTTGGTGCCATATAAGGCCAAGGGTAAACAAGCCTGATCTAGGCACTGCTTTATCCTAGGACTTCACCAGTGAAGTTAATAAAACTTACCTGACTAACTTGAAAGTTGGTTCCCAGAAAATACATTTCTGATTTATAAATCTCCTATTATGCTCATATGACATTAATAATTATCTGTCTTTGATGATGTGTTTAAACTGAGCAGCAGAAAATACAGAGGCCATACTTTCTGGGAAATTTTAAAGGAAGAAATCATTTTTAATGAGATGAAAATGTTTTAATGAATAAGAAAAGCTAGTGACAATTTTGAGAAAGGGTTTAGGCTGTATACTGCTATATAATTTCTTAAGTAAACTGATTTTATGGATATTAAGAAAAAGAAAGGGAAAATTCCATTTACTGAGGAGTCACAAGAGTCCTTTGGAATGATAGAAAGACTGAACCATTGAGAAGCAACAAAGAAGCAGAAACTGTATTTCAAAAGTCATGAATAGCAATGTGGGTACTGACGGGTCTACTTTTAGGCGTCATAGTTTTAAATCATATCCAGTCCCAAGGGAGATTTTGTACGTAAGAAAAACAAGATTTATCCTCAATTAATATAACATAAAGGTATACTTCTTAGGATTGATGAGAAATCAGCCTACTACACAAAATCAAAGTGGGAAAACACATTTCAGTTGAAACGCTTCTCAAGTAATACTTTACAGAAATATAAGCCAAGTAGTATACTCCGTTGTCTTTTCCTGGAAAGCGTAAAACTGACACTACTAACTTTGAATGTTACTTAAAATGAACAGAAACAACAACAAACCCACCAAAGTCAGGACTGAATGACTGGAAATCCATTTACATACTTTTCTTAGTTTATTAAAAATCAATAAATTCATTCTTCAGAAGTTAATTTTTAAAATATCTAGTTTAAAGAAAATATTCTTATTCACTTATTCCTTTGATTTAAACAAAGATCGCGTGTGTTAACAGGGTACAATTGGAGGCCAAGGGCTGGCCATTATAGTCAAGAAGAACAAGTGTTACCCAGACAGGTCCAGCAAAACAATTTGTACAATTTGTAGTGCTCAGTGCAAGATGAAAATGCAGAACCTCTTGTTCATAGATTAAGAATTTCAAAATGATGATAGCAAAGCATTAAACAAAGAATGGTGCTTTTCTAAGATAGGGCCCTGTGTGACCAATTGCAGTTTTTATGCCCATGAAGCTGTCCCAGGTCAAGTGAATAATATCTATCCCTTATTTTCTATCACAGCAAATCTGGCGGGGTAAAGGGAGCAGTACCTCTTGCCTTATTTACAGCCAATAATTCCATAACAGAGGAGAGAAATGTGTAATATGCTGGGATGTTAATGCAATGCTTATTGACAATGACAAGTCAAAGAGTCAGTGTCAGAGATTAGAACACTATACTTTCAGATCAGCCATAAAAACGGCCCTTGGAAGAACTCCATAGAGCCCCCATGTCCCATATGCATGTATTTCTTAGGTAACAAAAGTTATTGGCGTATCTGAAATGAAATAGGAAGCAGGTTCTCCCCTTCTAAACACAAGGCATCTTGACTTTGGAATAACCTTAACATACCCTGCAGACACCCAAATAATGAGTGAATGGAAACATTATATATCTATCTCAGCATGTCTGAAAAAAGAGGCAGTATTCTTTCCATAAAACATAAAGGCAAAAATGAACACAACTTCTGTGATATCTACTGTGAAACTTATAAAGTAAAATAATTTCCTGTGATTCCAAACAGATGCTTCATTTTCTATAAAATAACTTTGAAATAGAAGAATCACTGTTTGGACCCTGGAAAATGTATTTGTAGTTGTGATATATTCAGGTTCCTCACAAACTAGCTGATCTGATCACAGAAAGGACGAAGTACGCCTTGGTCGCATGGACTCGACATATTCCCTGCAATCATAGCACACCCTGAGGGCATTCTGAAACATACAGCTTGCATGGTAGGTATAAAGATACCCAGGAGCTGAATCTCAAACTGTTTTCACCATGAAGAAACAAAACTGTGTCAATATATATTGCTATAACTCAATATTAAATAATTGGATTTATATTTACTTAAAGTTGATGATGTAATTATTTTCCTATAAAAGTATTTAACATCAAAAAGAGATTCCAATGAAGCTATTTGACCAATGCAATAGAAATAGGTATTTACCTATAATTTGTGTTTTTGAAAATCTCTCTCCACCAATTTATCTGTAAAAGATAATTTTTTTTCTTTGAGATGGAGTTTCACTCTTGTTGCCCAGGCTGGAGTGCAAGGGCATGATCTTGGGTCACCACAACCTCTGCCTCCCAGGTTCAAGAGATTCTCCTCCCTCAGCCTCCCGAGTAGCTAGGATTACAGGCAGGTGCCACCATGCCCGGCTGATTTTGTATTTTTAGTAGAGATGTGGTTTCTCCATGTTGGTCGGGCTGGTCTCAAACTCCTGACCTCAGGTGATCCACCTGCCTCAGCCTCCCAAAGTGTTGGGATTAAAGGTGTGAGACACCACACCTGGCCAAGAGAATTTTTTAAAATGTCCCCTTTTTCAGATATTACTATCTATAATAGTAAATTTATGACACTATAGCAACAATAGTCAACAATATATAGTAAGAGGTTATTTAAAAAATGGGATAGGGACCAAATCAGGGGTAGAAGAGATTACTGTTGGGATATATAATCATTACTTATCTCGATTCAACCAGACCTTTGTTACAAGATACAACAGTATTCCCAAATTTCACTTGGAAGAACTTGTATTTATAATCCATGAGTGACTGTGGCTAGGGGATTGAACACACTTCAGTACTCCTTACACTCCTGTATGGATCCTAGTAATGCAAAAGAATTCTGAACTTAAACTTCTTTACATGGAGTCTAAGTCCCAACACTGCCACTAGCGTGCTGTGCACCTCTGGGCAAGGTAGCTGAACAACTTGTGGACCTTAGTTTACCATAATCCAAAGTCTGTGTAAAATTGAGGAGACTGAATTTGAGGATTCAATGAGAGGGATCTCCAGTTCTAACATTCTGTGACTTATGGCCATCCTCATCTGTGAAGCTACGTTAAAACAATGCTATAAGACCACATTCAAAACAGTTTTCTAAGGTAACTGTTCTCTCTCTATACAGATGTCCCTGACCAAACTTAGAAATCTAAAACATTTTAGGCAGCACATACAGTTTCCTCAGCTGATAACCACCTTTCACCTGAGGCTTCACGGAGGTGCTTTTATGAACATTCTACAGTCCCTCATGGGTAAAGAAAACAGCTTTACTTGATGACCCTGGCTTTAAAAGCATTCATTCAATTATACTTTAGCAGAGAGTACTACATTTCCATCCCCAAATATCAGCAGGATAGTGACTTTTCAACAAGCACTGCCTAAGGGAGACATACTTGTCATTTTTTCGTCTTCTGCCACCTGCCCCACCTCAGAGAATGATGGTTTCTTTTATGCTAGAATTAAACACAATTGACTTACACTGTTCTACTCCAGGTTAAGAAAATATATTGGTATTCAAACGTCAAATTAAAACACCATCTTTCCAACCGAAGAATTTATTTAGCATCACATTTTTCTCAAAACCAGATTTTATTAGGTATAAAATATGTCACTCATTTTGTTTTCTAAAATTATATAAAAAGTGAATACTTAATATATACTCATACAAAGAACAAAATATAAGAATAAAGTATTTAAACGCACCCAAAACTATCAAGACTGTAAGCAGAGAGTTCACTAGATGTCCTGTGTTCTGACACAAAGTGTCAAGATTCCTTTGAGTGCCAAGATTCCATAATTTAGGAGAAAGAGCTCTAGAAGCCCCAACGGCAGGTGAGACAAATAAATACAAAGTTGTCTGATCAGGTGGACAACAATGTCAACAAACATTAGACACAACATTTGAAAACACAGGAAGTGGGAAAGGTATTAAAATTAAAACTTGACCCAAATGCAGCTAAATTAAAATGTGTAGAACTCAATTAAGAAAAATAAATTTTAAAATTATATTATTTTAGTATATACTCCTATAATAATCATAACGACTCAACAAAATGAAAATCAGAAGGCATCCCAATTCTGAAAGAATTATTATCATTTTATGTCAAAGAAGTATCAAACTAAGCAGAAAGCAGGATAGAATTTTAATATTTAATAATTTTTAATTCTGGTATTAGGGGAAATATTCAGAATTTCAGTTTATTCCAAGTGAATCAAAATATGTTTGAAGAGATTTTCAATCTATAGCAATCAATATGTTTTCATAGCTCTATATAGCAGATATGGTAATATTAAAAGAAGAAAATACATAGTAATAAAATTCTTCAATGAATGTTAAGCCATCTTTATGTTAAGCATACCATACTGCCTTTAGAAGCTCAGCAGTAATGCATCCTTGGTTTTGAAAGTGAGTTTAAAAATATTTTTAAAATAATGTTGGTAGTATATTTGTCTAGTTCATATCCTAAATTGTGACTTAAAACAATGGGTGATTAAATGTGATTAACATTTTATCACAGAAAATAAGCTTTCGTTACCATGACATGAAACTGAAGACATATCAGTTTCAATAAAGTAATGGTGACTAACAGGAGCAAAAAATAAAAATAAAAATAAATTTTAAAACTCTGAAATCTACTTATCATCCGTCTTCCCTCCCCTCTATAAAAGAAAATGAGCGATTACTTCTACTATTATTAATTCTCTTACGGAGTTCTAAGTATGTGTCTTAGAGCGTTCAAGTGCTTTGCATTTTACTTATTTCTCATGAGATACATGGCATTAATATCCATGTTTTATAGATGAGGAAACTGAAGCTCCACAAGGTTAAGTAACTTGCCCAAGGTAGTGAGAAGAGCCTGGATGTCAAACCAGTAAATCTGGCTCCGGAACCCGCTTTCCTAAGTAGCTTTCATTCCGATTGCATGTAAATAGGAATCACTCACATTTCTGCCTGGAATTTTCATCTGAAAGTTACAATCAAGAAAAGCGCACCTCTTTTATTTGCTTTTTTTTTTTTTTTTTTTTTTACTCATTAAAGACAGGATATAAAAGTTTCCCCATTCTTAGTTAGAATGGGTATAATTGCAAAGGGTCAGAGACCCAACTCCTTGTAACTACCACTTGAAAGGCATTGCAAATCTGATCTTGTCACTCTCAAGCTTAAATTCCTTGAGCAGCTCCCTATTCTCCTAGAATAAAGGCCTCAGGTCTTTAACGTGGCCTGTGAGGCACTATTTGAAACTCTGCTCTGGCCAAATAGAACTTTCTTCATTTTTTTTAAAGGCTAACTCCTTCAGTCTTCAAGTCTTTTGCACATGCCAGCTGTTTTCCAATTCCTTGTTCAACCTTTAGCTCAGATGTCATCTCCCAGAAGTCTTCTTTGATTGTTCAGACAGATTATTCTCTTTTGTTCCACATTTTCATAGCACTTTCCATTTGTATCATATAATCATAATAGAAATTAACTATATGTATAAACTTTAAAAAATGTTGGTCTTCTCTGCTAGGCAATAAGTTAATGAGAGAATATATCTGGCCTGTTTAGTACTGAACCCCCAATACCTGGGATAATGGCTGAAACATAATAGATGCTCAGGAGACAGTTCTCAAAAGAATAAATGCAAAACACTTCAACATGAAAATTACTTGCAGAAAGTATCTCTTTTATTCTAATACAACTGATCATTTATTTTATCCTGAAGTAAGTCTGTGTCCAAATTTGATTCATTTCTTTATATGCTACTGTCAGACAAATGTTATAGTGCATCCCTAAATAATCTCTATGATCTTTACTTTTTGTTTAGCTTTGTCTTGGTAGGTGGGAATTGTGCTTTTAGCTTCAGCTTTTATGGGAACTAGTAGCAGAATAGCCAGTCCTGTCACTCACAATGCAATGAGTAATACTTGGTAGCTCACACCTAGCTGGGAAGTTTATTAATGAGCTTCTACTTCCTTAAAACAAACACATACACACTTTTGTGCCAAGGCAGTGTTTTTTAACCTGATGGTCTAGGTTTTGTTTCGAATGCATCTAGGTCAGCAATAAGAACCTATATCTTTGTGGTCATATAATTATTCACTTCCTACTGATGGAGCACATGGCCAAATGCAGGTTGCTTTGAAAAGAAACCACCCAGAAACAAGCTTAGAGAAAGACATTTAGTTTCTGGTAGATAGGCCACAAAATTGGTCCCTCCCTGCCTAATTTCCATGATTTTATGCCCAGTTAGCCAGAATTCAGTTTAGAATAAAGCCGCAATTAACAGTTTGTGATTGTATGTTTAAGGAACTGAGATTATAGTTTATCAGACTTATAAATCCTTTCTTGCAAATGATATAAATTTATGCTCCAATATAACAAACACTTAAAGGTTGAAACACTAGTTTTTATTTGCAACTGAAAAACTGAGGCTTGAAACAAGGAGTGTACTACTCAATCTTGTTAGGCTATAGGCATTCAAGCGGGGAACACCGTTTCATGAGTTCTAATTTGCTTTTGTTTGTCAAATTCTTTGCTGATTGCTACTTTTAAAATTATATTTGAGATAATTAAAGTTTTTAGTGATTACTTTGCAATTAGATATGGTGACCTATATAACATTGGAGTGCTCCTCTCAGCTGTCACTTTAACTGCAAAATAAAATTCAAGTTTTGAGCTACGCAGAAGACATGCCTTACTTTTGAAAAGACACTCGTCTTATTCATTTTATTCTATTTATCCTATTATAAAAGATATGAGCAAAACCAAAAGTTGGAATACCACGTTTAAGAGAAAAATTGCTTTGAGGTTTCTCAGACATCCTTTAGTGATAACACTATAGAGAATTAAAAGGAGAGAGCGTTTGCAAATCATCAAGCTTATTCACCCAGATCAAACTTCCCCCATCTCTGGTGAGGACAGAGAGACCTGCAGGGGATAAACTGAATCAAGGGAACAGTGCAGACACAGGTAAACACTTTTAAAAAGTGCCCGCAAAGCAAGATAAAAATCTAAGATTTTTTTTTTAATCAAACACATTCTCTGTCCTTATGAGTAATCAATTATGTGAAAGCAGCACATACTTTACACTAATCACTTGATACCATACAAATCATCTGCCCTGTCTTTCAAAAACTTTCTTGCTATTTAAAAGATAATGGAAATAATATTGGGCTTATTAAAACAAACAGCAAAAAACAAATGACCTGCAAGATGTGAAGGAAAATGACACAATTTGGTTTACCTGCAGAACATATAGATAGAAGAGGCTTGTATAATATGTGGGCTCGCTTTATTTATTTTTGTGCACAAGTCAATTACAAACAGCCTTTTAAGTATATACAATACACCATATATTCCTAGGTGAAGATATCCCTTCAAGCAACAGCAACAGATGCATGTCCTCATCACATTCAGGGAACATTACCGAGTGGCCCTGTAGGGGATACAGAGATAAGCATAACACATCCTCTACCCTCCCAGGGTCTTCAGTCAAAGGATAGAGAGGAAGGATCTGGTGCACACAGAGAGCAATGAGGAAGAAACAGAGTAAAAGAGTTCAGAGGATGGAAGTGTTATCCTGAATGGGGGAATCTGAGAGCTTTTTCAGGGTTAAGTTTCTCCCCAGCAGGGCTTAATGACTGGAAAGGATTTGACCTGGAGATAAATATGTGGGGGTGAGGTGTTGGAGCGAAGAAAGGAGGCAGAAAAGCCCTCTTCTCTGAAATCTCACCATTCTGATTTTCAGCCTTTCAAGCATTTTGGGATTGTCTGTTGAAATAATTTCCCAGGCCTGAGGCTTATGAAGAGCTTTCTGCCTCACCCAGTGTTACTGTTTCTCTTCAAGTGTATCTTGTGGAGTCCTCAACCTCAGTCTGGTGACAGAGTCTCACACGGTCTATTTAAAAGTAATCATGCCATTCCCCAAACACCTGATGTTGCCCTTTGAGAGGGTAATGGTTTTCCTTTTAATTCTGACTCCATCAATAGAGTGACACTAATCCAGACTGATTTGAGTAAACAGGGCATATTCCCCATTGTCTCTGTGATCTGAGAAAGAATAAACTTGAGAAAGATCACTGGCTGGGTTGGAAATGGCCCCTTTGGGTGTTTTGCGCAAGCTTAAAAGGAAAAAGAAAACGCCTGTACAGAGTTCTTTCCAAGGCAAGCTCACTTCGGGGGTGGTAATTCTCATAGGGGTATTATACTAAACTGCACCTATTAGTGGCTTTAGCACCAATAAGAAAGTAGAACTATTTCTTTTGTAGTGTTTCCAGCATAGCTGACAAGAGTGTTTCATAAATTTCCGCCTCTGGCAACACACCACAGCTTGACTCAAAATTCCCTCTTTCAGCTTTTATAAGGAAATCTTTTTGCCATTTAAGAAATACAGACAAGATGCAATTCAGATTACAAGTTTTGCATGAAATATCAATTTACGTTACACACACATTCGCTAACATTCCAAAAATGTTTTATTCTTGCCAGTTATTCCCTCGCCTAGAACCAACCTGTGCTCTATCTTAACCCCAGTGACTGAATTTTAAATTGACAGGTGAACATTATCTGGTGAAGCCATCTCAGCTCGAATCCACATAATGATCCATTTGTACTTTGTCTTTGAAAAAGAAGCTTGAACAACTTCAAAATCAGAATAAAGTTAGTCCATATCAAACATGAAATCAATCAACTTAGAAATAAGAAATTTATAATTTTTTTGCAGAAAATGGAAAAGAATAGTTTTTGAATAGTATAGGTGCTATATTTTCAGACCAACTAAGGAAATCAACTGTGGGGAAGTATAAAGTAAGACTTTTGAAAAGGTTTTACAGACACTTCATTGAACTACTTATTTCTTTTAAGGAGGTTGTATTTAGTGGAACCTCCCTGTTTCCCCTAATGTCTCTAGGACAATCATATGCTAACATTTGATGCTTTCAAAATCTACTTTCTGAAAGTGGAGGATTAGGTTGGTATAAAAAAGAGAAAGAAATGAGTACTAGCTTAGATGTCTCCTTATTTATCTTGAAGCCCAGTTCTCTTATCCACTCCCTTTGGCTTTAAATCAAGTCACTGGTTCACTGCTTCCTCCCACCATGGCCTACCCTCCCCTGCCCTGTTATTATCTCTTCAATTGCCCACGTGGTCTTCTTGGGTGAGATGGAAGTGATGAAGGAGGCTGTGGAAAGGGAGGATATTAATGTGGGAAAAGACATGTCTTCTCCCAATATTTATCTTTACATATTACATCTTACGTATGTATCCTTGTCCCAAAGTCAAATTTAAAAATTTTATGGCAAAGATAATATCTTAAATTTTTGTTTTTTATTTGGTGGGGTTGGTTTTAAATGGGATATTCATATTTCCCTCTGCTCTGTTATTTATTTCCCAGCTGGGATTCTCATTCTGAATAAATGTCTTATATTCAGCTTCAGGATTACTATTTGCATTTAGAGCAGTGACCAGAGAAAAGACTTCTGGTCCTATTTCTAAGACGACTATTTAATAAATAAAATTAACTCATAATAAACACAGAGAGTCAGTTTGAATTTTGTTCCTAGCTTTGATAAGTTTTAAAATGTCATTACTAAGTCCCTATAAATGATAGGACACCATATCTGGCTCTGTAGAAGTCTAAGGAACGGGAAAAGGTAATCCTCAACTTTTCAGCCTAAGGAATCATTCGGGCTAATTTTCTTTTCCTTCCTGCAAGATGTCACTCATCATCCCTAGAGTATGTGAAGTTGTGAATCTCGAATTCTGAACACTGGTCACACTTTTAAAACACATATAGGTTTCCGCTCTTAGTGAGATCAATATTCCAATTAACTTTTGTTGCTATTTCTACAAAAGCGTTCCATTTTGACATAAATAGTAAATACATATCAGTGTTTAAACCAACACATTTTCTTTTTAAATCAATATACTATGTTCCTTCACGTTGTCTGGCACAGTCCTCCCTTGTATTTTTATAAATTTTATCCCCTCTACATAGAAGGTCTTTCCTCCCCTCACTCCACATCTGAATTTCAGTTCTCAAACCATATAAAATATTACCTTTATCATAAACAGTTTGAACTCGATTTCACTCTTTTAAAACTTGGGATATCTTTTACCAATTCTGTTTTATACTGGAGTCATTTATGAACCCCTCATATACTCCCTCAGATTATGAATTCACGGAGGCTAGAAGCTGTGAATTACTAATTTCTTCTTTCCTCACAGTGCATATAACAGTGACTATTATAAGTTTTCAGTAACTGTTGGGTTGGAAGGAAGTGTTTCCTTTAGTGGGGGAAATAATCAAAATGATTTGTGGCTGGTACTTCGAAATCATTGTGTCTGGCTTACAGCCAAATTTACACTACTTTTTCATTTTGGGGTGGAGTGTTAGTGTGTGGAAGAGAATGAAATAAAGAATGGGGTCTTTACAGAGTGACTATATAATTTATCTTCTAAATGGGACAGTTTTGAAAGTGAAAAGGTGTGCTATTAGTAATTATGCTAGAATAGCAGGCATAAATAAAGACAAACCAAGACCAGTAGTTCCCAATTTGTCTATGGCAGGGACCATAGCTATTAAAAAGAGCACTGGGCAGAAAATACACAGGTTGTATGAGACTTTAGAAACAATCCATTCGTATCCTTCGAAAGGTCCAAGAGAAGTGATAGATATTTCTGCAAAACAGGCAGCCAATGTGCAATGCAGAGAGATGCATTTTCATACTTCTAGGCAATCTCAAGCAAAGCCATTTATTCTCCCTGTGCTCTCTAGTAGAGCTCCAATTACACAATTACACCATTCTTCTGTTCGAAATCCTTCCATGGCTTTTCATTGTCACTATGATAAATGTACTCTCCTCTCAGTGTTATAGTCATCTCTGAGCCACTCTATCTTGCATTTCCAACTTTATTTCCTGATCGTCTCATAATTTCAATTGCATTTGAACTATTTGATGCTTCTGAGTGTACCAGCATTCACTCCTCACCCCCCTTCCCTTTGCTGATGCTTATTTCTTCACCTAAAATCCTCATTCCTTCTTATATTTCTAGAACTTGGAAATTTCCATCTGTCCTTCCAAGTGCAGCTTCATCTTACATATGCATATAGACTTTCTTGATCTTCCTACATCATGGACTCTCTTTCCCTTTGATGTTTTATATTATCTTGCTCACACACTTAAAATCTCTCCTGTATTAAAATTGCATGCATACTTAGCTCATTCCCCCAAAGAACTATAAAATTCTTAGTGTAGGAATTGTTTCTTAATTATTTTTAGATCCTATATACCATTTTACATATAATTGATGCTCAGTAAACATTTTTTTAAGAGTCAGTCAGTTCTTCTTCTAACCTGTTTCTCTTTCTCAATACTACTTTTCATGAATATTGACAACATAGAACTTAATAAAAAAGTATAAGTAAAAATTATAAAATGTTTAGAGTGGTGGCCCATTAATAAGCCACATTTCACTATTTTCTTGGGCCCACAAATTGTGTCCTTAAGATTAGGAATAAGATTTAAAACTTAACTTTTGAATCAAATGTTTCACCTTGACACTTGAATCCATTCTCTTCCAGACCCAAAATGTAGTACTCTATTGGATACCATTTGTAGGTTCCACTAAATTGGCACTGGACAATAATGCTATATTAGTCATCTGACATTTTCCTCAACATACATCTAAAGAAAATTGAGCGCCCACTTGGGTTTAACAATTTTTTATCTTCAAAATAGTAAAACTTATAAATTATGGAAATCATCAAGTTGTTTTTCACAGAAGTATCTTTTTGTTATCTGTATTCATTCTATTTGTTGACATAAAACAATTAGAAATTTAAAAATATTCAAGGGGAGAAAAAAGTTATACTAGGAAGGAAGGATTTTTACCTGTGCCCCTCTGTTCTACCGGCTCAGATTCCACCCAGAGCAATCATACACACGTCAAAGAAAACTAGGGTGTATTTGTGGTAACATATTTCTCAACTGTTTGACCCAAATCCCTTTTTAAAATCTCATGACATTAGATATATACTCCCTTTATAAGCAGAACGCAGAATCTAAATTCTGTCCATAGTCATTGAGGAATGTTTTAGCAACTTTGCATTCAGAAAATGTACGTATAATGAAAAAGAAACCAATATTTTTTTGGTTGCTCTAGAAAATGTAGACATCCATTGATGCTTTCTGCTGTACGTGTGACATCCTGTTGAGAATCACTGCTCTTCTAAAAAGCAAAACAAACCAAACACGGTTTTCCTTATCGAGGTAAAGGATAAGTGATTTATTGTCTCAAAATCTTTTTTTTTTCCAGTAGTAGTGAAGGAAGGTATGATCTGTGATCTGTGATCTAAGATGTCTTTCTCCTCGTTCCCTCCGGGCTCGAGGACAACCAACTGTAAAACAAGTAGTGCAATCTATGGCCACAGCATGGAGTGAGGAATACGACCTGGCTGACACTAATTAAACCTGCAGCTTCTGCTTCTCACCCACTGTGCTTTTTCCTATGATGCTAACTAGCTCAGAAGTACAACATGGGACAGCTTAATACATTTATTAACTATCAACAGAAAACTCACACCCATATCTTTTAAATGGTTGAGTCAGTAGAAATAGTACTAGGACAGGACAGATTTTTTTCCCTAGACCAAGCAGACAAAGAAGTCAATTAAGTGAGAATGACCTGGGCTACAGGGAGTTTACACTGCTGTCTCCACACTTTTTTTCTTGCATTCAACTGGCTTTGTACAACTGTTCTTCATGGAAACTGTTTTGGAGCATCTACTATGAATCATCCCATCTCTCCTTGGTATTAAAAAGAAAGTGGCTGAGTAAAGGGAACACGATCATATACATATAGCTCTCTCAACTACAGAAAGAAAAATCATTAACCCTGATTTGTAAAATGAGGTGTTTCCATATGTGAACCTTGATTTCCCATTTAGTTCGAAAATACTGTAACCCATTTACCAAAGTGTCTTTCCTTCATCATCTAAAACCCCGGATGAGGAATTTTAGTAAATATCTCTTTCTAAGAAGGAGTTTGAGATCCTCCCCACTCACACACATACACACTTACACCACACACACAGCCCAGTTTTGTTTTGTTCTGTTTTGCCAGAAAGTTGAAGTTAAAACTTGATCTGTGAAGAAGTTCCTTTCTTTTGACCCTCTCTATCTCCAAGTCTGAGACCATTCCCAGAGGCTCTGTCTTTCCTAGTCTGGCACTGGGGAGTGGAGCTTGCTTGCGGCCTCTCCGCTGTACCCAAGGGTAGAGCCTTCAGCCTTGCCTGTTATATCCTGCTCGTGTTCTCCTCCCTTCCGGACCATTTCGTGTTAATTAGCAGCTCCCCCAAATCCAGATCTGCTAAGGGTTGGGGAAGAATTCAAAAGTTGTGGAAAAAGGAATAGAGAAGGAACAGTGTTCTTATATAGTTTTTGAGTTATCAACTCAAAGAAATTGCTAGCAAATTAAACTATAAATTTATTTGAAGTCAAAGAATGGATTATAGTTTTTAAATAATTTTCACTCTTACAGGGAGTTTTATGCCTTTTTCATTTTTAATCTACCTAATGTTTAACAATTCTTGTGTGATAATAGTAGATTGCTTTTTCTGTATTGACAGTTACTAATAAACATAAATCCCTACACATTATAACTTTTATATTAAATTCATGGTTCTCAGAGCCATGTGGTGCCAGGCATTTCATATACTCAGATGTAGCACTGAATTTTAACAGAGGACTAGATATGAAAGCATAATCCTGTACAGAAAGAAAGTTGTTCGTACGTAATAGAATGGAAGTCAAGCCATGAAATTATAACCTAATACATGCACTGGTGGAAGGATATGAAAGTCATGCAGGCAACATGCAAAAAGACATAGAAAGGTAGGGAAGTGCAGCCATGTTTTTTACAGATATTTTTGGTCGACCTTAGCAGCATTCCAATAGAAAACAGACAAGGGATGCCTTTTGTAGCTCTTGATTACATATTTACCTAGAGTTTTGAAAAACTAAAACCTGTGTATAAAACTATTTTCTTTCATAAGCCTGCCATATTCTCACATACAACATGACTCTTTTGCCTCCATAAAGGGAAATAATTTCTACAAATATCCTCTAATCACAACATTAATGCAATTGCTTTCTTTCACGACATTATATTTAACCTAAAAATAATCATTTCTTGCCACTTTACATCAACCTTGTGCTTCACTTAGAGATATCAATGAACAGACTTTTGCTTCTCCCATTTGACTTACAAGATCCTAGGTGGCTTATAAATACTGTGTGTGAAATAGTTCATGAATAAAGACAAACAAACTCAGGTATGACATGATGGACAGATCATTTTCTGAATGATTAAAACTGGACAAAATTGGATCCAATAGAATCAAGAAGATCTTAAAAGCTAATCCTATTTAAAAACAAATTGGTAACATTTTAAGCTAACTTTCAATATAACTGCAAAACAAGAAACTCAGGTTTCTCTACTGAGGACAAGCAAGCCTGCTTGAATGTTTTAAAGAAAAATAGGCACTTCCTTTTCCTTTTTTAGATAACTCGATATTTCCCCTGTTGTATTTACACAGTTCAGGAGTCTAGACAATAGCGTGGTCAATACGATAGCACAGGCCCTGCTTTGCAGCCCTCTGCTCCACTCTTCCTCTTGCGGTCTGCACCGGAATACTATGCATTTTGTTTTGATTTTTAAGGAGCTCAATTTGAGTACTCTAGTCCACTTTTCCAAGCACTCACCTGCAAGCATTTTTATCTGAAACACCGAACTCTCTCTCTCCACAACACTCCCCACCACAACCCAATCTGATTAGTGTCAACACAGCTGCCCCATTCTGAGGAATGTAAACTAATATTGTTGTTAGCCCTCCCTCAACCTTAGGAAACTTCCTCAAAGCCTTACAGTCTCTTCAGGATTTTTTTTTTTTTATCCCTTTGCACAGGTTTAAATACCTAAGACAAACTTGCTGAGAAGAGATCAGAAATGCAAATAATCAGTTCCTTAAATAAAATCCTGTATGCTATAATACACATTTACATGTATGCATGTATAAATATTTAACAATGCATCCCTCCAAAATAACTTTATTTGTCATCACACGTGAAAGTACAAGTCACCCTCCAGACGACAGAAACGTTATCACAGCCCCTTCTGGATTTAGGTGGGTCTCTGGATTGACAGACTTAAAAACGAAGATGGCTTTAAAAAATCTCACCTGATTATTTTGAAAAAAGCTTCATTTGCTTTTAGGATGAAGTCTGGAAATACAACTATGCTAAGAAGTTAAGACACAGTCAACTGATTTTTCTTACTGGTACATGAATACCCATCAGAGGATTCATTGCAATGTATCTAGCAGAGTGTGATCTGCTCTCTGAGTCTGTTTTTCTAAAAAGTGATTTTATAAACTCCTGAATATTATTTTTTCAAATACATATTGTCACCCAGATTTTCTTTTTCATCTTCTCCTACTGTTTCATCTCCTACTTAATAAAAAAAAAAAAATCTTACAGCCACCACAGAAAACATTAATCAAGAAAAGGAGATTCCTATATACAATTTGCAAAACATTACATTGGGTGACCGAGAACCGCAAATACGTAAGTTTTTTTACAAAAATAAAAATTAAAAAGCATCTCTAAATGGGGTGCTAAAATCTAAAATCCTTACCTCACTAAATTGAGTCTGGGCATTGTTTTCCAGGTACAACATGTTAGCTGTAAGATTGATCAATGCTGCTGTCCTTTCTTCTGGCTCCAGGATTTTGCCAACCCCCCCACCCCCTCTGAGACCCTTACAATATGAATCTACTTAAGAAGATAACAGAACTCAAGTCCCTCTCTCTCTTTCTCTCTCTGTACATAATTTAAGGTTTCCTAATATATACCCAACTATAGGCATGAGGAGGCGGGACTCTTCTCTTTACCTGTCCAATCCATCAACTTCCACCTGGACTCCTCCACTCCAATGGAGTGAGGCCTCTCCCATCTCATTAAGTAGTTAGAATTCCTTATCACCAATCTTTAAAAGAAAAAGAAAGAAAGAAAAAAAAAACAAACCCAGGAGACAGACAGGTAAAACTTTCCCTGTCTCTTTCATAAGAAAGTGCACTGTCTTTTAAAAACAAAACAAATCTCCCCAAACAAACCGCACCACCACCACGATTTACAGAAGGCATTTCAGAAAGTTATTTTACTCTTTGTAACTGAAAAGTAAACTTCAGGAAAACTTTTAGAAGGCTTCTTTTTTAAAATCTAGATTTGGGGTTTCAAGAATGATTACAGAAAGTTAGAAATTAGGAGAGAGTACGCAAATCCACTGTTACATTTAACCAATATAAAAAATTAAAACCCACTGCCTGATAGCTAAAGAGTTTTTAACTTATTTTCCCCAGAGAAATGCCAGTGGTTTCATAACAAGCAATTACAAAATAAGCTACCTGATTTTTTCGAGCATGTTTCAATAACAAGTTAAACCACCGGTCCCGTTAACTTACAAAAACAAACAAACATCCATATTATGTATGGGAAATAGGAATCCTGATAAATGTGTCCTTTCTTTCTTCTTCTTTTTTTTTTTTTTAACAAAATGCTTATCTATTTGAATATTTCTTTTCTCTATTTTATTGTACCCAGTTTATACTAATATTTTTGCTTGTGAATAGGTAATAAAAATGATTACTGCACGTGATGCATCTATGTAAATGATTAGTGGAATAAGTCTTAAAGCATAAGATATCAATTGGCTTTTGTTTTAAAAATACATTTACATAAATACGTACCAACATTCATGTAGAATCTGGCCTTGGTACGAAGATTTAGTGGAGATGAAATGCACCCTGATGGTTATCATCTGATTCATTAAAATACTCTCTTTACTGCTGAGTATTTGTAATTCAGTTAGATTTATTTCTTGACATCATCCTACGCCCCCACCCCCCACTCAGGGACCCAATTTCCTCTATTTTGCTTGAAAGGTTGTAAGTGGCCAAGATAACTATAAGTGAAAATTGTGATTTCTTCTAAAATTTAGAAGACACAAAGTTTAGAAGAGAATTGGAAGCCAGAAGAGATTAGAACATACATTTCAGAAACAAAGTTTGCAAATACGTTCACGCCTTCGGATTTGCCTCCCCTTTACTTCTACTTTTGCATCCATAAAATTTATGCACTTAAAGGATGACGTGGTCATTGGCTGATATATAAGACCCATAGGTTACTGGTAATAATGCTTCCTTCTTTTGTACACAAAAACCAAAAAACTCCCATAATATAATTTGATCTTGAGTATGCAAGAATATGACAGTACTCTGTAACACTACAAATTTATATCAGACAAAACATTCATTTCTTCACACATATATTGGGGAAGAATGATCTCTCTTTCTACCTATAATTAACCAAATGAGCACTGCCTAGAAGGCAAAAAAAAAAAAAAACCTACTTACAAAATACAGTATAATTTTTTGTACAATGTGTCTAAATTCTACACCTACTGACAGCTTAAGAGTCAACAGTAGAAAGCAGATGGTTACTTCCTTAAAGGTATGCATAATTCCTGTGGCCCAAAAACTTGGATGATCCTGAAAATCATCCAGGGTGCTTTTTAAAAACAGATTTCTGGACGTGGCCCCAGACCTCCTGAATCAGACTCTGCAGGGTTACAGCCCCAACAACTGGATTTTATACAGCCTGCTAGGCGGTTCTGGATGAGTCACGCTTGGGAATCAATGATCTAGAGGAAATGCTGTTAGCACAACTGCCTACCAAAGTCATTATTAAATTGTTTTTTACACTAATGGGATCATGTAGCCATTTGAACACCCAAATCTAAGGCTCAGGGTCCCAAGTATCGATATCCACTAAAAATGTAAACAAACTTCACCTTTCATGAAGTCAAAAGATTCCCAGCAAGATTTGAAAGATGAAAAAGTCAGATTCCTTCCATGTGCCACCTCAGCTATCAGCATGAATCCAAATACGGTCTCTGTCTAACATTATCTACAAAGATTCTGGACAAAATCTAAGACAATATATCCACTATGGCTACTTGAGAACTTTGAGTATTTTGGAAGAAAAGAGCACTGGACTGGGAGTTAGGAGACAGGAGCTCCGTGCCCTTGGGGCAAGTTACTTAACCACTCTGGATTCAGATTCCTCATTTGTGAAATGAGGGCAGAGCTAAATGATTTCTAAAGACAATTACAAAGATAAGAGCCTGTTTTTGTCCAGAATCAGAGAAGTGATTTAGAGGATATTCCTCTTATTTTACTTGGATATTTATTTGTCCCCCAGTTTGCTCATCTTCATATTGTACAAGTGAAGTAGTCAAGTTGCACAGCTACTTAAGACACTTAAATGACATAAAGGAAAAGGAACAACATATTGGTGGAAAATCCGTATTTTTTGCTTTAAGGTATCCTCACAATGGAAAATTAGCTAATAGTTCATGTAGATTTGAACTCAGCACAAACATTTCCATAAAAGAGCTAATTAAAGTATACCTGATAATGTTTGGTTTCAGAATTAGTGAGTAGCTGATGTAAATATCATGCATTGATTTAAGCAGGTTACAAAGAAGTAACAATTCTCTGCACTCACTCAACAACAATGCTTTTACATGGATCTCAAATATACTAAATGTTTAGTAACATGCATTAATTTTCCTAACCACCTAGTGGTGTAAGTTAGTATTATTATCTACATTTTTCAGATAAAGAAAGAAATGCAAGGATTTTAAGTCAATGTCCCAAGTCCTCAGTAGTTAGAACAACTCTATTTAGAGCTCTTGCCTTTTCTCAGTCATTTCCTCAGACTTCGTAAAGTTCCATGGTCTCTGAATTAGGGGTCACCCCTGCCCCCTGGGTAAAAATGCCGGTGCTGTAAAGCCATAGCTTTGGGAATAGAAGTCCAAGATGTCAGATCGAAGCATATGCTTTCCAGAAATAACAAAATGCTAACATTTTGTTGACTATCCTTTTTTAACATCCAACTTTTTATTATAAGTGCTATATTTTCCTGTGTTTGTGTTTGTATATGTATTTGTGCATGCATGTGTGTGTGTGTGTGTGTGTGTGTGTGTGTGTTTAGGTATGTCTGGTCTTTCAAATTTGCATACAGTATTATGGTTTGCTTTTTGGTGTAAGAAAATTCTAATTTTTCCATAGTCATCTTATCCTTTTTTGTTTTATGACTTACTGTGTTTCAGACACAGCGTGAAAGGCCTTTCCCAGCCCAATGTAAAATTTCGCAACCATATCACAATATTAGGATTTTTGAATGTTTTCACATGCAAGTCTTTTAACTTTCCAGAATTTATGTCGGTATGAAAAACAAAGGAAAATCCACTCTCATCAATCGAAAACTGATCTTTATTATTCATTGAATAATATATATTTTTCTCAGATTTGAAATGCCATTTTCATAAAATACCGATGTCAATGGCTCCATTTGACATCCCTATGTGAAAAAGTTAAATAGTTATACTGGATTTTTTTGGTTTGTTGTATTTTTATTTTTTATTTTTTTCCTGAATATTTATGATCCATGGTTGTTTGAGTCCATGAATACAGAACTAGCAGGTACAGGGGCTGACAATCAATCCTTCTATGTTTAAATAACAAATCTACCTGAATGCTGAATGAGGGCAAAAAAGGAACATAAAGCAATGTCTCCACTTTCTTTCCTCTCTGCTAGAGCTCCCTCACTATATAACTTCATCTTTCCTAAAGTGCAACTCTGATCATGTCACTCCTCAGGGTGTCCCAGTGCCAACAGGACCAGATAAATTACTTAGAATGGCATTCAAGGCCCTTTAAAATCTGGCCCCAAACTACCATTTCAGCTTCACTTTCCTTATAATCCACTTTGCTTAGCAAATGTGGACCCCAGCTGGCTATTTTTGTCCTTCTGTTCAATCCGGTCCCTCAGTTTAGAATGCCTTCATTTGCTTTCCCAATATATTCAAATACTTTTAGATTCTTTAAACCCTACCGATGTGAGAATTTCTCTAAACCCTAGTTGAAGTTAAACCTTCTCTTATTTTATATGAATATAAATAAAAGCAGTAATAAAATTCTATCTTTCAATGCAAAAAGTTGTATACTTAACTCTCTCCTCAACAAGATTGTGAAGTTTTTGAAGTCAGAATACATTTATGTTCATCATGTCACATTTAGTACTCCAAAAGCTCGGTGAGTATTAGCTCAATTAAACAGTTCTATAATTCTATAAGAAAGAACTAGAATTAGAAGAGTATTTACCCAAAGCATTTATTATGAGACAGACACAGAGAGATGCCTTTTTACAGAGAGACGCCTTTTGATCTTGTAAAAATCAAAGTATAGTATCTAATTAAAATAGAAGAGAGAAAAAATATCGCTTTCAATTCAAGCTCCGTATCTCAAGCCCTTGATAATTATTTGTGAAAAGGGACAGTTGTCAGCATGAAAAACCTATAATAGTCAAAAAAGGTTGGGGTTTTTAGAACATGTGTGAAAGCTAAGAAATGTTGGGGCTTTCCAGGCTGCTGCAGAACAAAACCAATGAGATCTTTTTGGTATCAGCTACCATTAAT
Organism: Pan paniscus; assembly: GCF_029289425.2. Classification (NCBI taxonomy): domain Eukaryota; kingdom Metazoa; phylum Chordata; class Mammalia; order Primates; family Hominidae; genus Pan; species Pan paniscus. The sequence continues at coordinate 187,650,968 of NC_085926.1, read as the reverse complement.
TTGAAGGATGATCAACAGAACACACTGAGTAACTTTTAAAGTTCTAATATTGCGTGAATTAAGTGTTTACCTTCCTCTCCTGCCTCAGATAGGTGATAAGAATTAGCATTTGAGGAAGCTACTGAAGTCCACTGAATTAGTTCAACAAATCAATTTTTAGTCTGAGGCTAAGTTCCAAAGCAAGATATTAGATCTCACCCATTTTAGGGTGACCAGCTAAGTTCTGAAAAATGGGTAAGTCTCATAGGCATAGAAAGGGAGACGAGTTCTGTCGTAAATCTTACAGTTTTATTCTAGATTTAATTTTTTATTTGTATACATGTTCAAGTAAAAGATAAAATGGTAAACAGAATTTAGATTCTGCACTTTTTATGGTTAAGGTACTCAAAGCACTTTACATATAACAAACTCATTTAATACTCACAAAATTATACCTTAGATACTATGTTCATTGTTATTGTACAGATGAAGACACTGAAATGCAGATAGATATTAAACATTGGAATTGAGATCCGAATCTGTGTATTTTGAGACTGGAATCTACAAACACTGCTTCATTGTTTAATTACATCTTAATATTTACTTTTCCCCCTACTCCTGTATTTATCCTTCTTCAATGTCATGTATGTCCTACAGTTCATTTACCATATAGCCCATGCTATGATTATAACAACAGTATTTTACCACTTACCTGGATTTAGATAGTGCCTTACTTACAGTTCAAGTAAATAGACATACAAATGTACGGAGATAAGATAATCTCTCCTCATATTGTTTTGTATTATGGAATTTAAAATTTTAGATTACAAAAATAGTGTGAAATGTAGAAGAAAAAAGTAAAATACAAATAAAAAATGAAAGTCAACTGTAAGCGCAACTCTCAGAATTACATTAAAAGTTTCTATGGTCTTCCTCCCGTGTTTATGTATGTAAACAAGATTGAGATCATATGCAATATAATTTTTTTTTTAGTTATCATAATATTTTGAGTATTTTCCCCTGTTAAGTACTCCTACAACTAAAAGTACTGGGTCAAATGTTATGGACTTAAGTCACTTCATGGGTATAATACCAAGTTATTTTCCAAAAAGACTGCACCAAATTACATTCGAATGAGGCTAACTACTACAGCACTGAGAGGGTTATCTTTTCCAACTTTATAAATGAAAAAAATATTTCATTTTGATATTAATTCCCTTTACTGCTAGTGATATTACGTGTGTTTCAATATGTTCATTAGCCCTCTGCCTTTCTCCTTTAAATGATCTATTAATATATTTTGCCTTACTCCCAATCCCTGCTCTGCTGAGGGAGTAGTGTCTTCATTAATAAAGGTTTAAACCTTTAACATATTCATCAAATATTTCCAAATTGCTTTCCTTTTTAGTATTATATACATTAAAATAAAAACTCTATTTTATTATATAAAACTCACTTCTTTAGGATTTTTAAAAATACATGTATTTGTTTAGATTACAAATATGTTGTTGAAAATATAGAAAATACACAATGTATGGAATAAATTGCAGTCATTTATCCTAGAAACTACACGTAGACACCATTAGCATTTTGGTTTATTCTCTTCCAGAGATACATATTACACATAAGTATGTGTTTTACCAGGTGTACACATACTAAATACCAAAGATATATTTTGTTAAGTATGTACATATGTATCTGTGTATACAGATGCGTATACCTACTTTTTGAAATTAATCTGCTAAAATGAGTACATTCTCAGTTCATTGAATGCATTATGTTAAATTTTAAAATTAAAAAAATTAAATTGCTACATAGTTATTGAATTAATTTAGCTATTTCCAATTAGTTGAGAATTCAATTTGCTTCGATTTTTCTTTACCACTATAATCATAAAGCAAAAATTATTATACTATTTATTAAAATACACTATCATAAGCAAATTATTCAATTAAAAGACAAAAATATTTTAAAGCCTGATAGATACATTAATTTCCAAACAGTATACCAGTTTATGTTTAGGCCAACAATGCATTACAGAGCTCACCTTACTATGACACTAGTACAAGCACTAGCAGCTACTATTATTTAAAATATTTTTTAAAATTTCTTAGAGTAAAAACTCATCAACAAAATTAAGTTCCTCCTATTGCTATTATACGTTATTCACTAAAATAAACATACTCATCTGTACTCCCATTGACTGGTCTACTTTGGAAAGAGAAGGTCTTAAATCAAACTAAATTGTGTTTGAATAGTGATGCGTTTAGTTTCTTTGAACTTTCATCTCTAAAAGGTAAAATATCACCTTATATTATAATATTTAACTTCCCTAATCAGCCCTATGGCACTATTTAGTTTATGATAGATTCCAAATAAATTTCGGTATCTTTTATTGTTGTATTTATCAATATGTGTATTTCTGAAGATGGCTACTAAATATCTCCTATAAATTCTTATTTTTTAAAGCACTGGATTGTCTTATGTTTGAATAGCCGGATTAAAACTATATATTTCAGTCCCTGGCCCCCCTACTTACTGCCATATCCTCCATACAGCTGCCACCATGACAAATGGTCATAGACGCAGTCAACTGCCAGCAAGGAATAGTGGAAAGAACTCTGGAATCAACATCAGGAAACCTGGGCTTCGGGTTTCATCTCTTTGATTTTGAGTTAGTCTCTTTTGCTGAATGGATAAATGAATAAATATTCACTCAAGTTCACTGCATAACACATCACTTTTCCTTCTGATTCCACACTGGGATATATTATAATACAAGCCCAGATTTTCATAATTCATTCTAGCTTGAAACCATAAAAACGAAACCCCTCTTGCATTTCAGGTTCATGCATGAAAGGGCACTGTTCTAAGAGTCATGAATTTTGGGTTAAGTTCTGCATCTGCCAGTAAATTCATTACATTACTTGAAGCAAGACACTTCCCCTGCCCATGCCTCAGGTTTTCAACCTGTTCACTGGATTTAGTGTCATTATATATTTGGCATCCTATATAATTGTGATCCTACTCTCCTTGGAGATGGCATTTGTCTATTTAACCTAGATTTGATTTACTATTGATGAAGACAGACAACTTCCCTCTCAACTTTACATCAGATGTCTGCTCCTTGTGGTATTTCCACCCTAAAGGGCCAGTGAGGCAGCTAATTTTATAGACTAGTTGATTTCTACCAAGATTTCAGCCCTGGCAATTTTAGGCTTCACTTTTAGTTCCTCAATTTCTCTCTCCTCAGCAGGAATAATAGGTTGGGCAGGAGATGCCTCATTCTTTCTGGAGGCTGTATTTTGAGGCAACTCAGCTTTCTTACGTAAATCTTCTCCACCCTTTCCAGGAAAAAAAAAAAAAATCCCTAGGCAAAATAGAAAGGAGGTGTATTTACTTTGGAATCCTAGATGAACTCCAGGTGGGGCGGGGATTGCATTTTGCTCTTAGAGAGTTCTAGCGTCCGTCTCTGGTTTTAATTGCTGCCGGTCTGCACCTTTAGTTATAGCATATGTGTCCGCTAGTAGCCACAGTTCAGTTTTAGAAAATAGGAGAAGTCACAGGTTTGTGACATCAGGAACCCGTGGATAATCCCACCTGTGAATCTCCCATCCAGTATGCACACCACCTTTGCATCATGAACCATGAGGGTGGATAAGTCACTCCAAGAACCCCGTTTTCACTAATCCTCTCTGCTACACTGTTCAGGATTACATTACCCTTAAATCCTAAGTATACAGAAATGGTATCTGTAAATGTGGTATCTGTAGCTATCTATATTTTTTAAAGTTTCACTTTTCTCATGCTGTGACTTGCTACAAGGCCTTGACATAGCTATCTAGTCTGTCTGTTTCTCAGCCTCTTGCAAGTACAACAAAGAGTTGGCCAAATCCTGTGGGATTTCTAAAGTCCTTTCTGGGCCTGACGTTCTCGGATTTTCTCTACACTTATAAAGGACACCAGTCCCTCACTTTGCAACTGCTTTGATAATGTCTGTTTTGGCAGAAAATGGCCCTTACCACAAACACAAAATGAGAAAAATTGCATTTTAAGAAGAAGAAGAGAATCAACATGATCAGGAAAACGGACAGACTGAAACCTTAGCTGGACCCAGGATAACTGACATCACTGTCACCGCCAGCAGAGAGGTGGAAGTAATTTAGGTATGACAAACCATAGTGTTTCTTAAAACTGGGGAAGCAGCATGGACTGGCAGCTCTCCCAGGCACAAATGTCACCAGGCTGGTGTCATCTTCCTTCTGTGACACTAAGCCATGGGAGAAAAAGCACCTGTCTCTGAAAACAATTTCCACTCACTCTAAGTGTGGGGTGTAGGAGATCTTGGTCCAAAACAATAATAAAGACATAAAAACAAGTGCCTTCCTTGTGTCATTTTTGTCCCAGTGACCGTGAGTACAGGAGAGAGTTAAGTGTACATAGAATTAGGAAATAGGGGCCTATGAGTAATCTATGGAGGAAATTGTTTTCCAAAGTGAAAAACCAAATCCAACTTCAAGAGTGCAAGAAAATATTTTGATAAGAACCTAATGATCAGTTCTAGCTTTAAAGTATTCTACATTTCTGTCTAGGATGATCTAACTTAAGTACTTCTTTTGGAAAAGTCTTATTAGTGGGCAATGAAGGGTACAGTGATTTGGGGCTGGGTAATAAGAGCTTAAGGATATTTATCCTGCATTGCAGCTTACAAAGCATACATCTCTTATATTTCACAATTTGGCAGCTCTGTAGACCCTAGTTCGTCTATTATCTCCAACAGGCAAACTCAAACACATTCTTTAACACCCACATAACTGCTACTTCCATTTTACTCCACACTGGTTGAGTGTCTTCTGTGTACCTAGCTTGTGCTTGCTAGGATCTGTCTTCTTGCTTTTTTTGTAATTTCTTGTCTTTTCTAGGCAGTCAGTTGCTCTCTCCGTTAACATTTTACTCAATTCTTGGGATACTTATATTACTGTTGATCTGATCTTATTGCCTTTTAGTTATGTTTTCATGAATCCCACACTGAAATAGAAGCTTGAGAGCAAGGGCGATGCCCAATTTAGTTCTATATTTCCTGCAGCTTGGAAAGTATGCAGAGTAAGCATTCACATTCTGCTTGGGAGATGTCTGTTCTGGTTTGATCCATATAATAAGTCTGTGAAGTTGGCAGCGTCTTATTGTCCTCGATTCTCAGATAAGGAAATGAGGCTCTAGAGGGGTTAAATGTCATACTCAAGTTCATACAATAAACTATACTTAAGGCTAGAGCTTGGAACTCAGGTTTGCTGGCTCCAAACTTCATGCTCCCCTGTGCTACACAGGTTACTCTGTCACAGAAGAGATTACTGTCTTGCACGCATGCCTGAACATTGTGCAGGAATTCCATATCAGAGCAAATCACCTTTTTTATTTGCATGCTCTGCATGGGAAATTGAGAGGTCCTGTGGACACAAATGGCTCCCATGGATTTTCTTTGCAGCTTTTTTCCCTACATGTTGGTCTTCTGAGCTTCCTACTGTTACAGACACAATGAACTGACTTAACTCCACCTTCCCAAGCCTGATTCACAAGTCGATTAAAAAGTGGTGCAACCAAGTAGGTGTGCCTCTGTGACCCGGGTGGTTAAGCCAGATCTTCTGGCCTATGGAGGCTGCTGGTTTGATTTTGTAAGGAAACATTATCTGCATTGATCATGAACTAGACGATTTTGTAATAATGTCACAAAGGGATTAAAAAATACTCGAGGAGTGATGCATTTTAAAAATATAGGTAATTTCCAGCAAAGATTGAAAGCTACTTTAGTGTTAATATATATGTTGCTTAAAAGTAAAGGGAAACTATAGACTGTAGCCTCCTGATAATGATGAAATCATTTCTTCAAATGTATTCAGTATGAGTATTGTATTTAAATCACAAAAAGAAATGCATAGCAAAGTCAGGCTTCATTATAAGTCATATAAAGACACACACACACACACACACACGAGCTATGGGAAAGCTGGCTTCAGCAAAATAAAAAATAAAGCTAAGGAATTATTTGTAACTCGGTTGCTAAGTGAATGAAATGGTAATATTATACCGATCTTAATCATTTACTTACATTCTCTTCTTTAAGTATTTCTTTGATTCATGAGGTTTTGTGATAGTTTCTCTATGGGGTAAGGGATTTAAGCTACAAAGTTAAAGGGCCGAGTTGATAACAATGTAAGTGGTGTGACCAGATCTATAAGATTGTGGACAAAAAAGGGAACTGATACTTCAGTGTAAACATCTCTTTAAAAGATATATTCAGCTTCTTTTCTCCTAACTCATTCCTCAAAAGATCCACATTCTTACAATTCCTATTTAGCAACAATAATAAGTTCTTGGTCATGATCAATAGCTAGAAGACTACTTAAGCAAATTAAAACTCATGCACAATCCTCACCCATCAGACAAGTTCTACTTTCGATTCCATTATGACTCTAGAATGGAAAAGGTCAAAAATGTTTACTGGTTCACATAATAGGAAAGATTGTCACATTTGAGTTTTTCATCCTCTTACAGGGAATCAAGACAAAAAAAAATGAAGGCTAAAGTAAATAATAGCTGATTAAAAATTAGTTGATTTGATTTTATTGATACATCAAACTATAGACCCATTCAGTATATGTTAATACTAGAAGTGTGTTAGAGGCCATCAGTTAGAGGCCATTTTATTTCTCCCACATACACCTGTAGACAAACACATTTCCTTTCAAACACTAACTGAATGCTTTATTGTACATTATCCTGCAATAAGACCTAAAGAAGAATAAGACTCGGCCAGGCGCAGTGGCTCATGCCTGTAATCCCAGCACTTTGGGAGGCCAAGGCAGGCAGATCACTTGAGGCCAGGAGTTCGAGACCAGCCATGGCTGGAGTTCACCAGCATGGTGAAACCCTGCCTCTACTGGAAATACAGAAATTAGCCAGATGTGATCGCGCATGCCTGTAATCCCAGCGACTCAGGAGGCTGACGCACCAGAATCACTTGAACCCGGAAGGCGGAGGTTGCAGTGAGCTGAGATCCAGCCACTGTACTCCAGCCTGGGTGACAGAGGAAGACTCTGACTCAAAAAAAAAAAAGAAGAAGAAGAAGAAGACTCAGCATCTGTCCAAAGACTTCCTCATCTAGTATAGGAGACATACACTTAAAAGAAAAAAAAATAAATATGTAAACAAAGTCGGGTGAAATATATGTGAAATAGTAACTAAAGTGAAGACTAAGTAAGTGTAAAGTTACAGACATGGTTCTATGGGAACAGAGAGAAAGGAGTGATTAATTCTTCATGTAGAGATAAGGAGTTGAATCCTTAAGGTAAAAAGGAAATAGAAGAGGAAGAGGAAATCGCCATTTAGGAATCTAATTAAGAAACAGCATAGGACCAAAGACAGAGACATGAAATTATGCATTCAGAATAACAGGGTGAGGCCAGGCATGGTGGCTCACACCTGTAATCCCAGCATTTTGGGAGACGGAGGCGGGTGGATCACCTGAGGTCAGGAGTTTGAGACCAGCCTGACCAACATGGTGAAATCCCATCTCTACTAAAAATACAAAAATTAGCTGAGCATGGTGGCGGGTGCCTGTAATCCCAGCTACTCAGGAGGCTGAGGCAGGAAAATTGCTCGAACCCGGGAGGCGGAGATTGGAGTGAGCCGAGATCGTGCCATTGCTCTCCAGTCTAGATGACAGAGCAAGACTCTGTCTCAAAATAAAATAAAAATAAACATAAAAAAAATAACAGGGTGAGTTAGGTGAGCCTGGAATGACATGAGATGGAAGATAGAGTAGGAAAGACATGTTGGAATAAGACTGTGGTGGACTTGAATTATCTGTATCCTTCTCATACTTGAAGTAAATATGAGAAATATACTTCAGCTTTAAGCTTCCAGAAAGGTTTATGATTTAACTTCCCTGAAGAAAAGGTATAGGCTAGATCACCTCTTATTTCCTATGACTTGATATTTCAATTCCTTGGATTGCAAATGGGAGCCTTTCATGTAAATTGAAAGGACATTTAAAAGACCCTAGAATTTTGGGAACTGTCTTCTGCTATTGCTATCACCAAAGATCAACATCAACCTCTCTTCTCTCTCTTATCCTGCGTAGAGAAGTGTGCCAAGTCCACCCAACTGTCACAACAGCATTTACCCTCTGACCCTCAGCAAACAATTGCACAGGATGCCTTTTTAAATTGCTGGATGCTACACTCTTGTTTCTTTCAAGACTGACCTGCAGGGCTAATTAGAGAGTTCAACTCTCTGCCCATCTGAGACTAACATTTACATTTAGGTCTGTAAGGCAAAACCAGGGCTCCTAACAGATCCCTAGCTTTGGAGGACTCTAACCCAGCAGGGGCTGGCTTTTGTTTTCAGGATAAATTTAGGAATTCAAACATAAAGATCCATTTCTTCATTGCTACTCTTCTGTAGGATTGTGAGCCTTTAATAGAAAGCAATCAGTTAAGCATCCACTCCTAAATCCTTTTTTCATTATTTCCTAGGGCTATACATGTATTCACCCATAAAGATAGTGCCCCTTTCTCTTCTTAGGCCCCAGCAAGACAGGAAGAGAAAGGAGGAAGCGCTCTGTCTCCATCTCTGGAGGGAAACACGGTGTTCCAAAGATAAGGGATGAAAACGAATGTCGGGCTTATTGTAATGATAATATGAGCAGTAATTGCAAGCAATGATAAAAATAAAACTAAAGAATATTACATCAAGAGACTTTAGAAATTATATAACCACACGTTTTTATTTTAGAGAAAGACAATATGAAATCCAAAGATTGAAAATAAGTGTCCCAATGTTTTGCAACTCTTTTTTATATTTTGTTAAATTACAGAGACAGGGTCTTGCTATGTTGCCTAGGCTAATCTGAACCTTCTGGGCTAAGCAGTCCTTCTGTCTCAGCCTCCCGAATTTGCAACTATTTTGTAAGTGTCAAGCGGCTCTCCTTCTCTCCTCATTCTTAGTATTGCATCCAATATTTGAAATAATTACATTACTCATTACATTTAACTATGAGAACTAAGTATATTTTTGTTTGCGGCCCAAGGCTTATATTTCTAGGGTACCAAAACTTTATCTCAATCATCCCATTCAGCTGCCTCAATTTCTGCTTTAAATTCAGTTAAGTGTTGGAGACTATTACAGGTTTCCAATAAACATACTAAGGTAATAGTAAAAGGTAACCTCTGTTTCTCTCTGTGAAAAGTTTTCACTTCTATGTTTGGGCCTTAAAAAAGATACTTAAAAATGTGTGAATTAAAGAGAGATAGAAGGTTAGATATCAGTAAAAAGAAATGAGGACAAGATGCTTACAACATTCAGAGAAGTATAATAGTTGCCCAAGTATATTAGAAGGTACTTTACAAAAAACTCGATCCAAAGAGCACCCGCAATCAAATAGAAAGACAAAACTAAGTGAAAACAAGGAGAGAGAAAACATGGCATATTACGATCTAGGTAGCTGTGTGGAAGGTGGTTTTCATCTTATACTGAAAGGGTAGAACCTAGAACCCAGCAAGAAGGCAGAATCCTCTAGGTTTGGGGTGAAGAAAAGAAAATAAGACTGACTTGAGGCAGAATGAGTTTGAAGTTGTAAACAAGTTAACACAGTGGACTCAGTAACAGCAAATGACTTCTTTATATGTAGTTTACAAGTCAATTTTTTTCTTTTCTTTCTTTCTTTCTTTCTTTCTTTTTTTTTTTTTTTGAGACAGAGTTTTACTCTTGTTGCCCAGGCTGGAGTGCAGTGGCACGATCTTGGCTCACCACAACCTCCGCCTCCCAGGTTCCAGCGATTCTCCTGCCTCAGCCTCCCAAGGAGCTGGGACTATAGGTGCCTGCCACCACGCCTGGCTAATTTTTTGTATTTGTAGTAGAGACGAGGTTTCACTATGTTGTCCAGGCTGCTGGTCTCAAACTCCTGACCTCGTGATCCACCCGCCTCTGCCTCCCAAAGTGCTGGGATTACAGGCATGAGCCACCATGCCCGGCTGTCAATTTCCTTTCTATGGGAAAAGATTTGTACCTCAATGGCCAACCGCGTACCTAAGTCTTGAGAATATATTCAATAACAGTACTAACATTTTGTACAGTACTTCATAGTAACAGATGATTTGCTGTTTCTGATGCCCTATTAGAAAGCACTTCATACTTGGCCAGGAGTCAAAAGGTCTGGGTTCTGATACTTTCTAGGTTGGTAGCCGTGGGGAAAATTGGAAACTCTATTTTTATAATTATTAAATAGGGATAACAACACCTACATCATCTCATTTACAGGTAACTGTAAGGGTTGTCAAATGAAATGAAATGTTTATAAATTATAAAGTGGGAAAAATATGAGAGTATAGTCAATACTATATTGAGATGACCAAAACAGCGATGCATATATCTTTATGTTCTACTTACTGCAAGGCCCCCTTCAAACACAGGTGCACATACAATTCCTGTCACATTTTATCTTTAATTATGTCATCCTGAGACTTCTCAGCTCACAAAAGTATTTGGTCACAAGGAAAGATGGTTGCAACGTCGCTACACATAATTCTTCCAAGTATAAAATTTGTGTTCTACAGGAAATGCAGTTCGTTGGAAGAAAGCAATTTTTTCTTTAGACAAACTATAAATATGAAGCTAAGAACTTGGTTTCTTTGCTTTTGTTTTTGTTTCATATTCAGCGATATTTTCTGATCTTCAAAAGACAGAATACGGCCGGGCGTGGTGGCTCACGCCTGTAATCCCAGCACTTTGGGAGGCCGAGGCGGGCGGATCACGAGGTCAGGAGATCGAGACCATCCTGGCTAACACGGTGAAACCCCGTGTCTACTAAAAATACAAAAAATTAGCTGGGCGTGGTGGCGGATGCCTGTAGTCCCAGCTACTCAGGAGGCTGAGGCAGGAGAATGGCATGAACCCAGGAGGCGGAGCTTGCAGTGAGCCAAGATCGTGCCACTGCACTCCAGCCTGGGTGACAGAGCGAGACCCTGTCTCAAAAAAAAAAAAAAAAAGGCACAAGACACAATACATGGATATGTGTTCTCTTACCTCCTAAGGGAACTATAAGCCAGTCACTTGCATATTATAATGATGGAGTGAAAGGCCAGAGACAGCATGGGTGGTTAGATCTGATGACCTTCATGATCTCAAAGTTTTCTATGATTTAACAAATACCCTCACATGACATAAACTAGAAAAAAAAAAGCCATTGATGGAGAGGATGATTAAACAATATTTGTAAGGTCGCTGGGTATTTATATTTGGTGATTTAATGACTAGAAAATTATTCTAGTCTCTGTTAAAGAGCAAAGTTACCTAAAAAAATAATGTGGCAGCCACTATTGTTCTTTAACTCTCCTAGGAATCAGCTTCTGAATTTTGAGTCATGGTCTGCTAAAAGGAAACAATTTTGGCTTGGCAACTTACTCTCTTTGTGTGAATTAACAAGATGTGTACAAAATTAATGGAAGCATACTCAGAGAGATCTCCGACAGGGTCCATCCACCTTATTAAACACGACTTTATTTCACAATGGTTTCTTGGAGCCACAATGGCCTGAAGCTGTCTGAAAGATTTACTGTCTAAGGACTTTGACCGAAAATAAGATTTACAAGGGAAATTTTTGAGGAGTAAAATAAATGCAAGAATGAGAATTACTCAGAGGAATGAGTCTGACACAATCGGAAGGGATTAAAAATACAGTAAATGCCTTACTTGGTACAGTAGAAGTTTCTTTTTTCAGATCCAAACATTGTAGGAGAAAGTGCATACAAAACATTGCATCAAGATCAAGATAACTTTTAGAGCGATTGCTTCACATCCTGGTGACTTAGCTTCACAGAGAAAGGGCAAAAACAAATCTTTACTGCTGATCTTTCTTTGGAAACATTTTCACTGATTTATTGATTATGGAGGAGGACCACAGAATAAAAGGAAAGACCCCGTTGTCTCCTTACACTAAGGGGCCTTGATGTTTAAGCATACAGCTGCCTTCAGATGCTCAGATAAAAGACACTAAGTGCAAAGTAGTAGTATTATCTACTTATTACCCCACTTATCTGCTTATTTCTTCCTTGAAGTCTGTCTGCAATATCAATCACTTCTCTGGCAGCTTGTCTCACTACAAAGGGGGGATTTGATCCCCTGCTTAGCCCTCTAGAAGCAGCAGACTCGTGCAAGACTAATTCATTACACCACCAACGCTGTTAGACAAGATTATCAAGGGGTTGGGCTTGGCATGCTCTTACAGCACATTTCTTGAAAATGAGACAGAAATTCAATCTACTTTTCCATTAAACATGATGTAGTCTAGGCACTAAACAGCCACCAAACTCATCAGAGGAAAATCCTTGATACTTTCTCCAAGTAGATATGAGCTGCTGTTAGGCAAAATGACAGTGTGAGAGCAACGATGGAACGTAGTAAAAAAGTTTGCTAGTCTCAAGTTGGTGTGTATTGACTGGTGAAATACAGAGCTAGTTTCAAGAGATTTTATACAGCATCTAGCTTTCTAAAGGAAGCATCATAGCATAGTGGAAACAATTAGGAGACCTGGATTCTAGACTGGCTCCATCACCAATTAGCAATGCGATCTAAGGCTTATCACTTCACTTCTAGGAGCTTCAGTGTCCTTATTGGTAAAGAGCATTAGCTAGCTAGTAGGTGATCTCTAAAGCCAGTTTGAGCAGTGACATTCTAAGTGAGTGAATAGAGCATTAGGTTATGAAGAAAAACAAACTCGCTCTCCATGAAATGTAAAATAGTTGTTATGCTTGGGAAGATATACATAAAACTTTGGGAAAGGGACAAGAAGCAAATTAGCAGAATGTCTATATGAACTCCTAGATTCATCATAATGGTTTGTTTATTTAACTGTCTTCATTAGCTGCTCTTAGTACATCAAAGGAGTGTTTCCAAACCTTTACAATTAGTCATGTAAACAAAAGCACAATTTATCACTCTGCCATGCTCAACAGTTTCCGAAATGCTATCGAATCCCATTGGGAATGATATCTACACTAAAGCCATTAGATTCTCATACAAATATTAAACAGGGTCATATGCATAGGAAACTTTCAACATATTTTAAGAATAAATGAATCAATCAACAAATTTGCTGAATGTTGATGTGAACTGACCTGCTGATCGACATTAGCAGACACTGCTCAGACATTTACTGCTTTAGCCAAATGAGAGCCAAGATCTCACTCTCAGATAACTGAGCAATCAACCAAAATAGACTTTATTCAATCATGAGTTGTACTTATACTGCCACGTGTGCCCAAATATTCAACTCAGGAGGGCTAAAAAAGAGTCTGTCACATTATTAACAGGAAGGCAATCATGAAAATTAAAGAAAATGAGAGTATCTTCAAGGCCAATCAGCTGATCAGTGCTTTCATCCTCCACACATATCTATATTATATATTTATATATTATATAAATTAATTATATATTAAATATTATATATTTAATATAATACATTTATATTATATAGTTATATATATTATATATTTATATATAATATATATTTAATATATTTAATACATTTTATATATTTATTCTATATTAAATACATTTTATATATTTATTCTATATTAAATACATTTTATATATTTATTCTATATTAAATATATTTTATATATTTATTCTATATTAAATATTTTATATATCTAATATATTCTATATTAAATATTTTATATATCTAATATATTCTATATTAAATATTTTATATATTTAATATATTCTATATTAAATATATAATATAAATATATATATTTATATTATATATAAATTATTATATTAATATATTATATATTTATATTATATAATTAATTATTATATATAATTAAATATATAATATAAATATATAATATATTTATATATAATATATTATATATTTATATATAATATATTATATAAATATATAATATATAATATGTTTATATATATAAATATGTTATATATATATTTGTCTTAGCTTTACCAAAAATGTCACCTGCAGGTAGAATAACATGAAACAATAACAAAGAAAACGTTACCTTTGAGATCTCATTCAACTTGGAGCTCCTGAACAATAGCCACATTTTTACTTGTTTAATGTTAGTATAAAATATTATGGGTACCTTTTAATTAGTCATACATACTAACCTGTTCACTAATGAAGTTAAGTAGCTTTTCATAACAGTTAATTAAGCCAAAAATCCAGAGATAATTCACTTAGAATGGTAGTAGATATACATTGCCTGTTGTTGTGAGGAACAAGGGTAATGAAAGATGTGAAATGACTTTTTAAACTGTAGAGCATTACTCAAACATAAGATATTTGTTTGTTTTTGATGAATAAGTAACATTCTTCAAATCTTTACTGCAATTAGCTTTAGTTCATCCAAACAAAAACCTCTGACATATTACATGATTTATACAGTGGAAGTGACTGATACATTTCAAGAGAAAATTTGCAGCATCAAACATTTTGTCTTGCCTAACTATCTGTAGAGATGACTTGGATTAGCCTCCTCAAATTTGCATAAACTCAGAGAAAAATGTTCTTTAAAATGAAAAAGAAGGGACAGCCTTCTAGGCATAATAATATTCAATAATTCCCCAAAGGCGTAAACTGTTGCTGCTTAACTTTGCTGCAAATTTCTTAATAGATGTCAAAATAATTTTTTTTTTTGAGACGGAGTCTTGCTCTGTTGGCCAGGCTGGAGTGCAGTGGAACGATCTCGGCTCACTGCAACCTCTGTCTCCCGGGCTCCAGCAATCCTCCTGCCTCAGCCCCCCGAGCAGCTGGCATTATGGGCATGTGCCACCATGCCAGGCTAATTTTTGTATTTTTAGTAGAGATGGGGTTTCACCATGTTGGCCAGGCTGATCTCAAACTCCTGATTTCAGGTAATCCACCCGCCTCGGCCTCCCAAAGTGCTGGGATTACAGGCATGAGTCACCATACCCGGCCCAAAATAATTTTAATTTAATATTTACACATTCCAGATGAATAGAAAGCAACAGATAAAAAATTCTAACAAGGATGGTGCCCCAATGATAAGGATTGTGTCTGGTTTTCAAAACTTAGATCAAGGTAATATGCAGCATTTAGAAGATTCAGATTGTACCACTTTTCTAAAGGCACTAACAATTTAGTTCAAGAGATGAGGCTACTACCGCCTCAAACCATTCAACAAACATTTGCTAAAAATGAACAGGTGCCAGGCTTTATAATATGTTTAACACCCAAAAACGTATAATTTCTGATTTCATGAAGTTGTAACCCTGGTAAACAATCTGTTGTAAGTTATGAACCAGTCTGTGACTTATTATTGGAATATAATCAATGGTAACAAATGTTCATCTTTTTAAAAAATTTATTCAGCCAAATTTAGAGTGTAACATGAGTAGTCAAATAGGATAAGATAATTTTAATTCAGAAAACAAATTAGCATTAAAATAGGGACACTTTTATGCTCTGAATAATCTTTCATTGAAGGTCAGTGACAAGGAGGAAGTCCAGCAACATAATTGCCTACAATGGCTACTTAGAAACATTTTTAAATGTCTAAACGGGCACAGTCATTTTGAAAGTTTTATTTCTTTTGATACATCCTATATGGTATATAAACCATTTATTGGGTATATTTATTATAATCATATTTGTACTCACAGACCATATTAATCTTATTAATTGGATTAATTCTAATTATTTTAAAGGAATACCAATTAAGTGGAAGAATACCAAGAAAAGATCAAACATAGTTCTTACATCCAGTGGATACACAATTTCTAATCCAAACTCATGGTAGAGCTGGCTTGTCAGACTGAAATAACCACAAATGTATACACATAAACAGGAACATCTGTAATAGTGTTTTACTGTCCAATATTCTCAAAGGAACTGATTAGAATAACATTTAATGAGATAAAATTGTGCTTTCATTTTTACCCAGAATAAACTTCTACTCTATTATTCAACTTGATCCTTACATGGAATCAAGGTATCGGAAGATGATAGAATTTATAGTGCCTTTAATGCAGTATTAAACATTGAAAAAATACATCTATGCATAAACAGAGTCAGAGAATGACAACAGTGACCATTTGTTAAACACTTTTTAAGGCAAGACATGATTCTGAGCACTTTATATACATGATTTGTTTTAATTCTCCCATCAACCTATGAGGAAGGTACTATTATAACCCACAATTTACAAATGAGGTAATGAAACAGGGAGATGAAATAACTTGCCTGATGTTACACAAATAGTTAGTTTTAGATGTGAGCTTCAAAGAGGTCTTCTGCAGCCAGATTAATTTGCTTTTGTTCTGACCCTAGATTGAATCTTCTCTGGTCATCTTCGTGAACATACCTATACTTCTTGTAAATGTCATTTACTAGGAAGTTTTAACTCTGTGCTTTTTTGCTGTTGTTCAGCTCCATGCTTTATCCGTTACATTCATTTAATCTGTACATGAAGTCTCACTATGGCACCCACCTGCCACTGGCAAATCAGTTTTCAGTACATTCTCTTATAACAACCTAATATTAAGTCAACTATAAAATGGCAAGTCAATCCGCAATGCACAGCGGGAGATATTGTATCATAGGCCATTGCAGTGCATACGTTTTGGAATTTTTGGTCCAAAGTGTTTATAATAAGGAAAAATGAGCAATTGTTTAATAATAGTGTGTTGACTTTAAAATATTTTTTTACTATTTGTCTTTCAGGATTTTAGAGCAGTTTGACTAATGATTATCTGGAGGTTGCAAAAACAGTTTTAAAAAGTAACATGCAACTACCTACGTTTGTGATTCGAGATATTTTAAAAGAATTACATAATCATGAGAATAACATCGCAACCAAAATACAAGAGGAATTGGATGTTGATGCTGGTAAAATATTGTAACTTCTATACAAAATCACCCCTTAAATTGTGTTTATTTAAAACAGCCCCTTGTGTTCAATGACTGACCTAAAAAAGTAAATAGTAAAGAAAAGCCCACATTTATTGAGCCAATGCTATTGTGGTAAGCTCTTTATATTTACTATCTCAATTAGTTTTCACCATAATCATATTAATCCCATTTTGCAAAAAAACAGCAACAGCAACAGCAACAACAAAACCCCTAAAACCTAGAGATGGTTAGTTATTCATACACGCGGGGGGTTTGAACACAGAGCCTGAAGTACCTAGTTCTTAAAATAAATCTCTAACAATAAAATGCTACTTCATTTGTTTTACGTGATGTGCTGGCATACTGTATGTGATTTCACATATATATTATTATTCTAAAATCCTGGATTAAATATCAAACATTTAGATTATTGTAAGTGACGAAACTGACACTAGAGAGGGTTAGTGACATGTGTCAGATCACATCACTAAATGGTAGAGAATTCTTGACTATGATCCAGGGTCCAAAACTTCTAAGGTAGCTCTTTTGTCTCTGTACAACAGTCTGTTTATTGAGATATTTGAGTCTGAACATTCTTTTCTCCTCTAATTAAGCCATAAGATGATGACTTATTTCTATTGTCTATCAGACAATTTAGTATCCTACACTCTATATGGTAAAACTTGAGACTCACGGTTTTCCAACCATGAGCTCCTGTTTAGCTGAACTTCCTGATGGGTATGGCTGTTTCATCATATTGTTCCAGAGGAGTTAGAAATGAAAATCAAACTTCAAATTGATTCAAATTCTGGGGATATCTTCAAATACGAAACTAGCAAAGAAAATGACTATTCCATTCTTGGCCATTCAGATTTTAGCCAGAGAAAGCGAAATTGAATTTTTATAACACTATGAAAAGCATCCTGAGTCCACTGCATAAATTGAAAGATTGGTACATGTTTACTGGTTTTTCCCCTTCAATGAATTCAAACCACAAACTATCCCTATTTATTTAATAGTACCTATACACAACAACAAGAACATGTTATGTGAGTTATTACTGTTCATGTTTTTTTTTTTTTCTTTCATGTAGAACTGCTGGATGAGAAACTGGTTCAAATAAAATAAAAAAGGAAAAGAATCCACTGACATCTGTGATTGCCTAAGATGCTAATAAATAATAAAGATAAATTTTGAAGTATATGCTCTACAACCATTACATTTTTCACGATAGACTAAGAACCTTTTGTTTGTACGAAAGCAAACAAACAAGAAGTTATGGGGAAAGATTTGTTATATGGCAAGATTTGTGGAAATATGTGATTTTTATACTTTGTTCCACAATTTATACCTTATTTAAAATGCCAGCCAAGAAAACATATACTTAATATTTCCTAAAATCACTCCCAGGGTGCAGGGTGAGGGGTAGGAGATGTGCAATAAGGAGGAAAGATTTCATCCAAAGAGTTTAATCCCTGTCACTCCAAAGAACAATTGCAACCAAGAAAAGTATTTTCTTTAAAAGGAGAAAAGCAACTGTTGCCCTAATTGTTTCTGTTTTTGTTACTGTTGCTGTTTCAAAGTGGTAGGTAGGTTTGTGCATTTTTTTAAACCAGAGAAAAGATTTTATGTGCAATATTTACCACTGTATTTTTTTAAACATGATTTATGTTTTTAGCGAGGTTAATTTTCAGAAGAAATCTCAATGAGGAGACAGTCTGGAGAAAAGACATTCCAATGAACTGGTTAGGCAAGTAGTTGTTTGGAAAGAACACTGCCTGCAGGGCTTGCGAGGAAGACAGAGGCAGCATGTTAGAGAAGGGAACAGGAGAGTAACAGAAAGAGTTAGGAACTTCTCCTTTCACCAACTCCAGACAGTATTCACATTTATGACTGGTCTTTATTAGTGTAATACCTTACCACCCACCCCACCTCCACAGAAAAAAAAACGGATTAGGAAGTATTTATTTTCTCAGATATGTAAATGTAGCTTTTGTGTTTGGGTTTTTGCAATACTCACCCCCGATCCAAGGACAGAAAGAAAGAAGAGACATCATCAAACTCTTTAGATTCCATGCTACAGCTATTATTTAGAAAGAAATGTTGTTTTACACTATTTCATACAGATTACATTTGTTTATATATGCTTTCACTAGTTATTATTTTTTTAGATGAGGTCTCGCTATGTTGGCCAGGCTAGAGGGCAGTGGCTCCATGGCACACTGCAGTCTCAAATTCCTGGGTTCAAGTGATCCTCCCCACTCAGCCTCCCAAGTAGCTGGGACTACAGGCATTCACCATTGCAACTGTCCACCATTGTTTCTTAAAAACCTATTTAGATGTGCTGGGTGCCCACCATAGCCACATGGAGACACAAGAGGAATCCTAGCAACATAGAATTCAGAAGCAAGAGCATGGAGATTTATCCATTACAGACTATAAGAAAACTGAGTATTCACCTAGCCCAACTCCATGCTTTCACGCATAAGGAAAGTAAGCCCAGAGGGGGAGTTATTTGTTCATGAACAGAAAACAATTAGTGGCAGCAGCATGAAGAACAGAAGCCAAGGCTCCTGGCTCCTAGGCCAATGCTTTTTCAACAAACTGCTGTTCCTTTAAAAATGCAGAGGACAGGCCAGGCGCGCTGGCTCATGCCTTTAATTCCAGCACTTTGGGAGGCCGAGGTGGGCGGATCATGAGGTCAGGAGATCGAGACCATCCTGGCTAAAACGGTGAAACCCCGTCTCTACTAAAAATACAAAAAATTAGCTGGGCATGTTTGGTGGGCACCTGTAGTCCCAGCTACTCGGGAGGCTGAGGCAGAATGGCGTGAACCCGGGAGGCGGAGTTTGCGGTGAGCCGAGATTCCCCCACTGCACTCTGCCTGGGCAACAGAGCGAGACTCTGTCTCAAAAAAAAAAAAAAAAAAAAAAAAGCAGAGGACAGGATATTTACAAAGCCCCAAATTGAAAACCCCAATTTTCCTTTTTATGTCAAAGGACTTCCAAAGAACTTAATGTTACTTGATGAGATTAATTCTTGGATCTCAGGGGGAAAAAAAACAATATACTGGGATACATTTGTTTCTCGTATCAATTAGTCACAAAACTGATTTTTTGTCTGCTCTATATTCCCCTTAGTTTTCTATCAAACCATAAAATCTCATCAAGCAGCTGAGTTGTCTCTTTTCCTAAACAGGCTTATTGCTAAAAAGTGAATAAAATATCTTGGTTAAATGGGAAACTGGCTGCATCTATTTAATTCAATAGCAAAGATGGTTTCTGCTGATTCCTTTCATCTAGGGCAGCCAACATCACTAAATCCGCAATGCTCCAATAAAGCTTTGATTACAGAAAAATCATCTGATACCCCACCCAGACATCTAAAAGAGAGTTCTTTTTTAAAAGCCACATTTTATAAGCCATCTAGTTCTAATTTTAAGAAAAGCAGGTAGGAACATTTGCTAGAACAAAGTGCACTCAATTCCAGGACAAAGCATGGGTTTTATTTCTAGTTTATTTTCTGATTCATTACGCTGTGCCACTGAAGTACAAAGATGAGATTTTAAAATACCTGGGCTCTTTCTACCTCTTCAAGAGGATGTGGTGAGAAATGACTTGAATAATATCTATTAAGAGCTCCCAGCTTCTTGGGAGGATGATAAGTAAACACAATGAAGTTAGAACTATTTTTTTTAATCTACAAGTGAATTGTATGTCTTTCCTAAACACAATGGATAACTTTAGTAGACAAAAGAGACTAGAATTAAGCTTACGTCCCTGCAGACAATATACTCCTGATGAGCACCCCAGTCAGCCAACCTATGTCCACCAAGTAGACAGCCAAGGGAACATCTTCAAAATAGCTCCCAGTCAAAAGCTTATACTGCACACACTAAGAGTATGACCTACGTGTGTGTGCGTGGGTGTTTAAATTTTTACCTTTTACCTGATGAAGACACCTGTAATCCTCCCAGTCAGAAATAAGCCATCCAGCTATTGGTTTTATCAGCTCTGTTTGTATTCTGGCATTTTATCAACATGGTTCTTGTTTCCTAGGTAGTGGGATATGCACCTGTATTCCTCGTTAGACTGAAAACTAAAGAGACTCTCATTTTCCTCTATTCTTACTCCAAGAAATAGCATTTAGTCTATTCTGAATGGACATTGGGAAAGAAAAAGTAGACAATTAATAGGGCCTTATCTGCAAAGAACAGTGTGCCAGAGGGACTTAATCATAATCCCAAGACACCCACCTCTTTTGACAATGAGCATACAAGGGTGCAGAGTTTGAGGTCATATGCATGCACAGGGACCCGGACACCCCCAGCCACCCATCCTCTAATTACCACAGTCAGCTCAGCAAGAGCACCAGGTTATAGAGTATTCCTATTTTTCTTTAATTGACCCTCAGCTGTTTGTTTATTCCCATATAATTTATCTTGCTGTAGGGTTCACATCAAACCAAGCTGACTCTCCTCCCATTGCACATTCTGTCAAAGTCATGTTTACACTTAAGTAAGGGTTGTCACACTGATGGCCATATATATGTTCTGCACGTCTAGTACACTTTTAAAAATTAATTTAAATACTTTCGATGAGTCAAGTATTTTTTAGCTCTAAGCATCACCATTTCATGTCAGACTGAGTGTTTCACACATTTAAGCTGGCAGCCTATTTCCTAACTACCTTAAACACAGTTCGTCTTCCCAGTATAACCTCTCCCCACCTCTTTCAAGTGACCAGGCTATTTCCTGAGCTTTCAAATACAAATGGTGATCAGAATTTCTGCTCTTTACAGCTTTACTTTCCTCTGGCACTTAGCAATCTCTACCTTGACATGAGTTGTTTGTATTGTCTCCTGTCCATAACAAACTAAGAAATCCTTAGGGGCAGAATTTGCTTTTTGTTTATTAATTCATTCTCCACATTGCCTCCAGTTTAGCAAGCATCAAACGTAACTGAATGTAGGACCACTGAGCTGCGTGATGAAAAATATATCACGCTCTACATTATTCATATAGAGTTTGGTATAAAATACTGTCTCTAAAGTAATATAGCCCAGCAGTACCCTCCTTTATTATTATTATTTTTTAGAGACAGGGTCTTGCTCTGTCTGTCATGCTAGAGTGCAGTGGCACAGTCAGGGATCACTGCAGCCTTGACCTCCCAGGCTCAAGCAACACTCCCATCTCAGCCTCCTTAGTAGTTGGGAATACAGGCATGCAACACCATGCCCGGATAATTTTTAAATTTTGTTTATAAAGACAGGGGTCTCACTAGGTTACCCTGGCTGATCTTGAACTCCCAAGTTCAAGCAATCCTCCTGCCTCGGCCTCCCAAAGTGCTGGGATTACGGGAATGAGCCACCACACCTGGCAAGCAGTCCTTGTTAATAACAGAACTCTGGTCTGTTGTTCAATGATGGATGCCCATTTATTGTCTTTTCTATCGATCCCTCAATATTTCAGCAGCAAATATTTTCCCAGGTACAATAATTTAGATCATTAATAATCTAGTTTATTGACTTCATATCTGTCTCCTCACCCACTCTAAGTTGTAGGCAGTGATAGACTCAGCTCGTTTAAACTTTGTACTCCTAGCAGAGTGTGTTGAACTTAGCAGATACTCAGTAAGTGCTTCTTGAACTAATAAGTACACAAGCTTGACATTTTAGTTCTTTTGCCAAGGAAGAGATTTTCATGAGAATGCATTTAACATCTTACTTATAAAGATACATGTAGCCAACCACTGAATAATCATATTTAATTACTATTTTAAAGTATTACATTTTACCTTTTAACTTTTTAAACGATAAAACCCAGCAGACCCTTCCACATGTTTTAAAATGAGTCACAGTCAGAAATAATTATCTTAGAGATGGGTCTAGAAATTTCTTCTCTGTCATTATAGCTGTATACCTTTGGGCCTGAGGACTAAACTCTGACATTTTTTCTTTCTTGCCCCAAAAGCTATCTAAGGGACCTGGGGAGTCATGCCTTACAAACCATAAAATCCCATCACAGGGGTTTCACTGAACCTTAAACACCATGACTTATTTTCCATCCTGACTCTGACATACCAAATAACAGATAAAGAAGCCAACAAAATATTTTACACCAAAATATGTTTCTTTGCCATATTTTGAAATGGCCCTAACAGGCAGCCTTTGTGGGGGGAAATTTGCATCTGTAAAGAATCTCTATTAACATTAACTAGATCTTTCCTCTTCCAGGTCCTCCCAATCCTGAAGAAATTAACTGAAAGTCTAGTATATTTTAAAGTTCTGAATAGGAAACATTTGCCATCTGCTGTGGTTTGGCTCTGTGTTCTCACCCAAATCTCATCTTGTAGCTTTCCTATTCCCACCTGTTGTGGGAGACACCCTGTGGAAGGTAATTAAATCATGGGAGCAGGTCTTTCCCATGCTGTTCTCGTGATAGTGAATGAGTCTCAGGAGATCTGATGGTTTTAAAAATGGGGGTTTCTCTGCACAAGCTCTCTCTGCCTGCTGCCATCCACATAAGATGTGACTTGCTCCTCCTTGCCTTCAGCCATGATTGTGAGGCCTCCCCAGCCACGTGGAACTGTAAGTCCAATAAACCTCTTTCTTTTTTAAATTGCCCAGTCTCGGGTATGTCTATATCAGTAGTGTAAAAATGGACTAATACAGTAAATTAGTACCAGAAGTGTGGTGTTGCTGAAAAGATACCCAAAAACGTGGAAGCAACTTTGGAACTGGGTAACGGGCAGAGGTTGAACAGTTTGGAGGGCTCAGAAGACAAGATAATGTAGGGAAGTTTGGAACTTCCTAGAGACTTGTTGAATGGCTTTGACAAAAATGCTGATAGTGGTATGAACAATAAGGTCCAGGCTGAGGTAGTCACAGGTGGAGATGAGGAACTTGTTGGGAATCGGAGCAAAGATGACTCTTGTTATGATTTAGCAAAGATACTGGTGGCATTTTGCCCCTGCCCTACAGATTTGCAGAACTTTGAACTTGAGTGAGATAATTTAGGGTATCTGGTGGAAGAAATTTCTAATCAGCAAAGCATTTAAGAAGTGACTTGGGTGCTGTTAAATGCATTCAGTTTCAAAAGGGAAACAGCACAAAAGTTTGGAAAATTTGCAGCCTGACAATGCAACAGAAAACAAAATCCAATTTTCTGAGGAGAAATTTAAGTTGGCTGCAGCAATTTGCATAAGTAACAAGCAGCCTAATGTTAATCACCAAGACAATGGGGAAAATGTTTCCAGGGAATGTCAGAGACCTATGTGGCAACCTCTCCCATCACAGGCCTGGAGGTTTAGGAGGAAAAAGTGCTTTCATAGGCAAGCCCAGGGTGTCTGTGCTGTGTGCAGCCTAGGGACTTGGTGCCCTGCATCCCAGCCATTCTACCTGTGGCTGAGAGGGGCAATGTAGAGCTTGTACGATGGCCTCAGAGGGTGCAAGCCTCAAGCTTTGGCAGCTTCTACATGGTGTTGAGCCTGTGTGTGCACAGAAGTCAAGAACTGAGGTTTGAGAACCTCCACCTAGATTTCAGAACATGTATGGAAATGCCTGGATGCCTGGGCAGAAGTTTACTGTCAAGGCAGGGTCCTCATGGAGAACCTCTATTAGGGCAGGGCAGAAGGGATATATGGAGTGGGAGCCCCCACACAGAGTCCCTACTGGGGCACTGCCTAGTGGAGTTGTAAGAAGAGGGCCAGTGTTCTCCAGACCCCAGAGTGGTAGATCCACTGACTGCTTGCACTGTGTGCCTGGAAACACCACACTCAACACCAGTCCATGAAGGCAGCCAGGAGGGAAGCTATACCCTGCAAAACCACAGAGGCAGAGCTGCCCAAGGCCATGTGAACCCACTTTTTGCATCAGCGTGATCTGGATGTGAGAGATGCAGTCAAAGGAGACCATTTTGGAGCTTGAAGATTTGACTGCCCCACTGGATTTTGGACTTACATGGGGCCAGTAGCCCCTTTGTTTTGGCCAATTTCTCCCATTTGGAATGGCCACATTTACCCAATACCTATACCCCCATTGTATCTAGGAAGGAACTAACTTGCTTTTGATTTTACAGGCTCATAGGCAGAAGGGACTTGCCTTGTCTCAGAAGAGACTTTAGACTGGGGACTTCTGAGTTAATGCAGAAAGGAGTTGAGACTTTGGGGGACTGTTGGGAAGGCATGATTGGTTTTGAAATGTGAAGATATGAGATTTGAGAGGGGCCAGGGGTGGAATGAAATGGTTTGTTCTGCATCCCCACCCAAATCTCATTTTGTAGCTCCCATAATTCCCTTGTGTTTTGGGAGGGACCCAGTGTTAGAGGATTGAATCATAGGGGCGGGTCTTTCCAGTGCTGTTTTTGTGATAGTGAATGGGTCTCATAAGATCTGATGGTTTTAAAAACAGGAGTTTCTCCACACAAGCTCTCTCTTTGCCTGCTGCCATCCACATAAGATGTGACTTGCTCCTCCTTGCCTTCCGCCATGATCGTGAGACCTCTCCGGCCATGTGGAACTGTAAGTCCAATAAACCTCTTTCTTTTGTAAATTGCCCAGTCTTTATCAGCAGCATGAAAATAGAGTAATACAACAGCTACTGTCTCTGAGGGTGGTCACCTATGAGACTTCATCTACATAATAAGAACTGTGGCCTCCACAACTCCTTATCTCAACTCAGACACTCCTTTCTATTGACTCCATGTTTTAAAATAAACAGTTGCCAATTAGAAAATCTTTGAGTCCACCTATGACCCATGAGCCCTTAGCTTCAATTTGTTCCATTTTTCCAGATCATACTAATGTATACCTCATATGTATTGATTGATATCTTACATCTCCCTAAAATGTATAAAATCAAGCCGAAAACCAACAACCTTGGGCACATGTTCTCAAAACCTCTTGAAATTTGAGGGCCATGGTCACTCATATTTGGCTCACAATAAACCTCTTCAAATATTTTACAGAGTTTTCCTCTTCCTTGACAGGTTAGTCACTTCCCAAAGCCCGAGTTCTCTCCCCTCCCATAAAAATATATACTAAATCACTTGATTGTACCACTGGTTCTCAAACATCTGAATCACCTGGGGGGCTTATAGAAAGATCGCCACTCTCAACTTTCCCTCCAGTTTCTGATTCAGTAGATCTGGAGTGATATCCAATAATTTGCATTTCTTAACAAGTTCTTAGATGATGCTGATGCTGCTGGCCCTGAGAACACACGGTGAGAACCACAGAATTAAACTATATAGGAGTTCATTCAGCTCTGACTTCATTATCATGCTAAGATTTAAACTCAAGTATATTGGTGTGCTCAACTGCAAAGCCCACGCTCTTAATCATTAGACTGGCAAAGGGAATATTTCATTATGTTATCATTACTGAATGACACCCAAATAAACAAAATTAGCAAGTAAAATAAAGTTTTCTTGTGAGTTCTCTGAAACCTGAACAGACAAAAGAGTGTTGGCTTTCGTAAGAAGTCTGTCTGGTTCAAAATCCTGATCTTAGTTTGAAGAAAACTCAACCTTGTCTAGTTTCAAATGGGAAATGATGGTCAAGTCATATTTCACAGCCTGCCAGTGTCAGCAGTGGAACATATCCAAGGCATGCAGCACCAAAGTATGTTAGTGGCAACCAAACTGTATGGGTCTGCAGAGACCTCAACTCTTGCCTCCGCAGAATAAAGAATGCAACTGAGGGGCATAAGGCAGAGGGAGAGACCAAGACAAGTTCTAGAGCAGGAGTGAAAGTTTATTAAAAAGCTTTAGAGCAAGAATGAAAGGAAGTAAAGTACACTTGGAAGAAGCCAAGCAGGTGACTTGAAAGATCAAGTGCCTGGTTTGACCTTTGACTTAGGGTTTTATATGTTGGTGTACTTCTGGAGTCTTGCATCCCTTCTCCCCTGAGTCTTCCTTGGGGTGGGCTGTCGACATGTGCACTAAGGAGGGGCTGCATGTGCAATGTGTTTACTCGAGTTGTATGCATGCTCACTTGAGACCAGGGGCCCCCGGCCCCATTCCATGGACTGGTACCAATATGTGACCTGTTAGGAACTGGACCACACAGCAGGAGGTGAGAGGTAGGCAGGCCAGTGAGCATTACCACTGGAACCCCACCTCCTGTCAGATCAGCGGGGGCATTAGATCCTCACAGGAGCACAAACCCTGTTGTGAACTGCTCACGTGAGGGATCTAAGTTGTGTGCTCCTTATGAGAATCTAACTAATGCCTGATGATCTGAGGTAGAACAGTTTCATTCCCAAATCATACCTCCACCCACTCTCTGTGAAAAATTGTCTTCTACAAAACTGGTTCCTGGTGCCAAAAAGATTGAGGACCACTGCTTGAGGTGTTCTCACTTTACTAGGCTGAATGTTCCTAGAAGGTCATATACTAGTTAAACTCTGCCATTTTGCCCCTTAGTACACATGCTTGAGCCCATTCACCCAACTCCTGAGGTCTTTTTGGGAAGCTGCTGATCACTAGTTTAAGGTTTTTTTTCTACCTGTTGGGAGACTGCCTTTCCCTGGTGCTGGCTGCAACCACGAACAATTATTAATATTATTTGAGTGAAATAGTGTAACAACTGCCTGACCATCACCTTATGGTCGTCTGAGATTGCTGGTGAGGGTTGGGGGTAGGGGGTGGAGCCCTCTCCTGTCCTGCTCATGTCTGACTAGCTACCTACAATAACACTAGTGTATCTTCAAATAATATCATATTTTTTGGAAAAACAAAAATACAAATCTGTGTAGATTTTTTTCTTGTCCTGCATCAGTAATTGCTCTATTTAGGATTAATAATTCACTGTTTCCAAATTTAACACAGTCTAAAGAGTAACAGCAACAACCATTTCCACTGAGGACTGGCCACAGGCAGTGTGTTATGCTAACATGCCTTATCTCAGTTATCAGAACGGCTCTTCTATAGGATGTCACCAATATCAATCCTGATCCTTGTTTTGCAGATGAGAAAACTGAGGCTTAGAAACATTCTGTAGTTCACCCAAGGTCACCCAAATACTGAATAACTGAGCTAGATTCAAACACAGGCAGCCATCTATCTCTGGAGCCTGACCTCTTCACACCACCTCTGATAATAGCTGGAAAAATGGGTCTAGAAATCCAGAAAGTTGGGTGTAGCCCTGGTTTTCTTAAAAATGCTTATCAGAAATGTTGGAGAAGTCACCACTGATGAACTTGGATCTTAATAGTTTTCTCATCTACTAAAGGTTGGACTAGAATTAGCAGGTCCAAAGTTCCTAAATATAACATTGTAGAATTTTTCACGTTTTACAGATTGAAACTATATATATATATATATATATATATATGTATATTTTGCCAAAGGAAAGGACAGATGACTAATAGCATGAGTATTACTTCAAACAAATCAGATTCTTTTTAGCCAGCATGATAGGATTTCCACCTGATCAGTTTTTAAGAGGATGCAAGGTCAGAATCAGCTCCTGTGTTTCTGCTGAAATCCCTTTCTGTTTATCTGCCCTCTTCAACTTTGTCATTCCGAATGCATACAGTCTGAGCACAGTGTCTTAAGTAACATTGCTGAGGTTACACCAAAGACAGGTGTTAAGGGAACTATTTCCCTGGGGCTATCATTTCCAACTCTCCCTCCTTAAAAAGAGAGGGAGGAGACAGAAGGAAAAGGGTTTCTTTTCAGATTAAACACAGCAACTGCAAACACCTTCCCCTAGGCAATAAATTCTCTGCCAGTGCATACTGCAGTTTACTCAAACACCAAAGCAAAAGGCAAACAGCCCCTTTTGTAAGGGAAGAACTGTCACCTGTCAAGTGATATTTGTGAATTTCTAGAGAATAGAAGAAAGAAAACTCTTTCCCTTATTTTATTAAGAAGGCTGTTTGTTCAGGGTTTGAAATGCATACTTGTGTTTAAGGTAAAGTCCCCGACTTGGCACTCTTTAACAAAGTGCTGCCTTCCCATTGGCTATACTGTACAAAGAACAGAACAGAGAAACAGTCTGCTCTTATGGGGACACCGGAATTCAGTCTAAACGGAGTGAATATTGAGCTACCCTATAAGCCACATAGGTAGCTACAAATCCACTTTCCAAAAATTAGAGGATTTTTGCTATGTGAAATATATTTTCTTATTTGTTTAATTAATATTTACAGAACTCATACCCAAAGCCTATTTGACACAAATTATGTTTAAATGATTACTTTAATAGTAGAAGCCAAAGGGATGAAAGCATTTGGGATACTAAAAGCAAGGGTTAAGAAGGAAAAGGGGAAAATATTATGTCCATTCCCATGTTCAAGATTAACCTTAGGTGAAAGTCTCGAAATAGACTTTGTCTAGCCCTCTTTTACCACCTCTTCACTCATATTATTTCCATCCCAGCTAGGTCTGCTCACCCCACTCCTGGATACTCCATTCTTCAAGATGTCTTACTCACCTCCAGCCAAAACTACTATCCCTTCCATAGACCACAATCAAAGGTATATCGAGACACTATTGCAATTTGATGGCAGACAACTAGACAGGCCTTCAGTCACCTAAAAGTACTTGCATGTTTCAAAGAGGAGACTGTATCATCCAATTGATTTCAAGTCTATAATCAAATTGATTTCAGGCCACACTTTTGCACAGTTGGTGGGAGTGTAAACGGATAACAAACATTAAAAAAACAAGATTCATGAAAAGAAGTTTGGTTAGACTCATGTTTATACAATTTTACCCAATAATTACACTTCTAAGCATATAGCACAAGAAAATATTTAAATTTTTTTTCTTAAAAACATGTGAGTAGAATGGCTAAATAAACCATGGTATATGTACACAATAAAATATAATACATAATGAGGAAATTTAAGTTTTGAAGATTAGTAAATAAAATGTTTGCTATAGAATGAAAAAAGTATATTATAACATTTAGTATGACACGATCACAAATGTTTTATTAAATCTTTTCTAGAAAAAAATTTAAAACCCCAAAAATGTTCATAGTTATTATCACTGGTTTGGGATTTATGTCCTTTTGATACTTCTGAAGTTATTTCAGTTGTATTGCTTTCATAATGTGAGAAATGTATAAATTGATATTTTATTATAAAAATAAATACATATTTACCTTCCTCACAGAGCTTTGAGGAAAAATGGTACAGAGAGACAACCAGCAAGAATGACAATTTATATTCGGCTGTATATTTATGCACCAGTAACTCTGAATGAAACTCACCAATAAAGGTATCACCACAATTCTCTGAGATCAATGAGAAATACTGTTTATCCATACAAATGAGGAAGAAGCAGCTCATAAAGATTGTAAAGGTCGCACCTAAATTAGTGCAGACAGAATTTCAACTCTAGTATGTCTGAGTACAAATCCCATGTTACAATTCTAAAGTAAATCAGACATCATAAAGCCCTAAAAAAAAGCAGCAGCCTTTAATCAAATCTGCCTACACTGAATTTTAGTGGTTTTCTGGGTAACCAAAAAAGTGGATACTCAACATGGGGGAAAAGTAGGGAACTTGAAAAGGAACAAGAGAATGTATAGGAAGAACAAAAGGAGGATGATAATGGCAGTGTGAGAGTGGCTCTAGGAGCCTGATAGAGACCAACGTAGGAAGAGAAGAGAAGGAAAATAGAGATGCTTTCTTTGTAGTGAGCTTGATATTGGTGTCAGACTTAAAGTCAAGTGACACTGTGAATCCCAGAAGTCTAGGAGACCAAGACACATAGAAAATGATTGCTGTTTCTATGACATATCAGAAATCAGATCCTTTCAACCTTCTTGATCTAGGAAAAGGCACACGGCAAGGAGGATTTAGAGTGTTTAAGTGACTCACCTAGTAATATTGTTAACCAGCTCCTTGCAGCCTGACTGGAGTTGGGTCAATGTATTTTTCAGTAGGCCACTGATATGTTCATACAATACGTGTTTAATATCTATTTAAAGATCAAAATTTATCAAATGAAGATTTAAAATAATTGGCATATCAGAAAGTTTTATAATCCAATTCTATATAGAAAATATAATTTGTTCAAATTGAGTTATATGTGGGTGATTGTGTACGTGTACATGCACATGCATGCAGATGCAAGGATGGAGGAAAGAAGGAAGAGAGGTATTAAGGAAATATTTATAAAACTTTGATCAATTCAAAATTTAGCAAACTAGAGCTTTGACCTGGTTTATGGTCCCAGTTAGAAAAAACTCATCTGATAAAGAGGTGCATGCAGTTCTCTATTCTTCTTGCTAATGTCCAGGCAAAATGGTAGCTTTGGCATAAAGAGCAACAGCAATAATAAATATTATAGTCAATAAAATAGACTATTTTTCTCTTGAGTTCTTTACTCTGACAAAAGTAAAAATTATAAGCATCTGATGAAGTTTTCAATGTACAGAAATATATACGAGTATCACATAAAGGTGTGAGGGTTATAAAGCCAATATTATGGTAATGTTTCTACCTTCCATTTGAATTTGTAAAATAGTGATTCTCAGCAGACTATGAAATAATGAATTTCTATGAGATTTCTAGAGCCATCACTAAAAATATGAGTGATATAGCCAAAACTAAAATAGACAAATTAAAATTGAATACTAAAAATAGGTTAAATAATTTTAAAAGAAGTCAGTATAAAAAGAAAGCGAGGAGCACAGGAGGGAACCAATAGAAAACTAATAAATGGTAGTCCTAAAAGTGCCATATTGATAATTACATTATATGTAAATGATGTAAATACACCAATTAAAAGACAGGAGCTATCATAATGCATAAGAATGAGCCAACTCTGTATTGTCTAGAAGAAACTCATTTCAAATGTAATGATAAAAGTAGGTTAAAAATGATAAAAGTAGGTTAAAAGTAAAAGGAGAAAAAATTCACCTTGCAAACATAAATCAAAAGAAAGCTAGATTTGCTGTATTAATATTAATACAGACTAAAGTAGACTTCAGAATAAAGCAATTATCAGATATCAGAAATAAAGAAATATTATATATTAATAGAAGAGTCAATTTATCAACATCTTAACAATCTTAAATATGACATACCCAACAAGGGAGCTTTAGTATACATGTAGTAAAACCTGACATATTTGATAGGAGAGAAAGACACATTCATAATGACAGTTGAAGAATTCAACCCTCTTTTCTCAGTAATTAATAGAACTAGTAGACAGAAAATCAGAATGGATATAAAAGAACTGCACAATACCACAAATCAACTATATCTAATTGACATTTATAGAACATTCCACCCAACAGAAGCTCATTAAACAGTCTTTTCAAGTGCCATAAAACAGTCATCAAGATAAACAATATCATGACTCTAGAAACAAACCCTAATAAATTAAAAAATTTTGAAATCATACAAAGTATATTTTCTGACCATAATGAAATTAAGCTAAGTTAGTATAGAAAGGTAACAGAAAATGTCCAACTTAGCAATTAAACAAAATGCTTTGAAATACTTATGGGTCAAAGAGGAAGTCTCAAGAAAAACTAGACAATATTTTGAACTGAACAAAATAAAAAATAAATATATCAAAACGTATTGTATGC
The DNA here is from genome assembly GCF_029289425.2 of Pan paniscus. Lineage (NCBI taxonomy): Eukaryota > Metazoa > Chordata > Mammalia > Primates > Hominidae > Pan > Pan paniscus. Next base: position 187,618,508 of record NC_085926.1, on the reverse strand, counting down.
AGCTAAAGCAGTGTCTAATAGAAAACTTATAGCAATGAATGGTAACATTAGAAAAGATGTCTCCACTCAATAATATAAACTTCTAATTTAAAAAACTCGAAAAAGAAGAAAAAACATAAACCCAAAGAAAAAGAAAGCAAATAAGGCCGGAAATAATCAAGTTGAAAATGGAAGGAGAGAAAAACAGTGAAACCGATAAGCTGACCAAATTCTTTGAATGATAAATAAAATTGATAAACCTCTGGTAAGACTGAGAGAAAAGAGAGGAAACGCAAGTTAACAATATGGTAAATGAAAGTGGAAGATATCATTACAGATTCCACTTACATTAAAAAGGATAATAGCCAGCACAGTGGCTCACACTTGTAATCTTAGAAATTTGGGAGGCTGAGGTGGGAGGATTGCTTGAGCCCAGAAGTTCGAGACCAGTCTGAACAGTGAACACGGTGAAACCCCATCTCTACAAAAAACTACAAAAAGTTAGCCGGGTATGGTGGCACATGCTTGCAATCCCAGCTACTTGGGAGGCTGAGATGGGAGGATCAGGTGAGCCTAGGAGGTTGAGGCCGCAGTGAGCCAAGATCATGCCACTGCACTCCAGCCTGGGTGAAGAGGGACACACTGTCTCAAAAAATAAATAGATAAAATAAATAAAATAAAAAATATTCCCAATAATTTGATGTAACTCAACAATTTTGATGAAATTAACCAAATCCTCAAAAACCACAATTCACCAAACTCACCCAAGATAAAATAGATAATCTCAGGATTCTTATAACTATTAGATAATCAAATTCATAATTAGAGTGTCCCAGAAAAAAATCTTAGGCCCAAATGGTTTCATTGTTGAATTATATCAAATATACAATAAGATATATCAATTCTACACAATTTTCCCCAGAATATAAAAGGGAGGACATAGGCATGGGAAAGATTTCATGATTAAAACACCAAAAGCAATGGGAACAAAAGCCAAAATTGACAAATGGGATCTAATTAAACTAAAGAGCTTCTGCACAGCAAAAGAAACTATCATCAGAGAGAACAGGCAACCTACAGAATGGGAGAAAATTTTTGCAATCTACCCATCTGACAAAGGGCTAATATCCAAAACCCACAAAGAACTTAAACAAATTTACAAGAAAAAAACAAACAACCCCATCAAAAAGTGGGTGAAGGATATGAACAGACACTTCTCAAAAGAAGACATTTATGCAGCCAGAAGACACATGAAAAAATGCTCACCATCACTGGCCATCAGAGAAATGCAAATCAAAACCACAATGAGATACCATCTCACACCAGTTAGAATGGTGATCATTAAAAAGTCAGGAAACAACAGATGCTGGAGAGGATGTGGAGAAATAGGAATGCTTTCACACTGTTGGTAGGAGTGTAAATTAGTTCAACCATTGTGGAAGACAGTGTGGCGATCCCTCAAGGATCTAGAACTGGAAATACCATTTGACCCAGCCATCTCATTACTGGGTATATACCCAAAGGATTATAAATCATGCTACTATAAAGACACATGCACATGTATGTTTATTGCGGCACTATTCACAATAGCAAAGACTTGGAACCAACCCAAAGGTCCATCAATGATAGACTGGACTAAGAAAATGTGGCACATATACACCATGGAATACTATGCAGCCATAAAAAAAGGATGAGTTCATGTCCTTTGCAGGGACATGGATGAAGCTGGAAACAATCATTCTCAGCAAACTATCACAAGGACAGAAAACCAAACGCCGCATGTTCTCACTCATAGGTGGGAACTGAACAATCAGAACACTTGGACACAGGGCAGGGAACATCACACATCAGGGCCTGTCAGCAGGGTGGGGGCTTGGGGGAGGGATAGCATTAGGAGAAACACTTAATACAAATGATTAGTTAATGGGTGCACCAAACCAACATGGCACATGTATACCTATGTAACAAACCTACACGTGGTGCACACGTACCTTAGAACTTAAAGTATAATAAAAATTAAAAATAATAAAAATAAAAGGCACTTGACACCAAACAAATACAGAAATTCCACCAAGGATCATAAACAATACGATCAAGATAAAAATGACTACACATCCTAACTACTACTATCGTCTCTCAATGGTGGGGTTAACTATTATTTGCTTTATAGTTTCCTTCCTATCAGAGTCCAACGTTTTATTACCTTTTTGGATCCTCAATATTTTTTAATTGATACATAATATTTTACATGTTCATGGGATATATGTGCTATTTTGTTACATGCATAGAATGTTCAGTGATCAAGTTAGGATGTTTGGAGTATTCGATACCTTGAGTATTTATCATTTCTATGTGTTGAGAACATTTCAAGTCCTCTCCTTTATCTACTTTGAAAATATATAATCTAATGTTGCTAATTATAGCCACCCTATTCTGCTATTCAACATTAGAACTTATACGTTTTCTATAATGTATGTTTGCACACATTGACCAACCTCTTTTCATCATCCCTTTCCAACAACACATCCTACCCAGCCTCTGGTATTTATCATTCTACTCTCTACTTCCATGAGATAAATTTTTTAAGCTCCTACATATGAGTGAGAACTTACAATATTTGTCTTTCTGTGCCTTATTTCACTTAGCATAATGACTCCCAGTTCCATCCATGTAGCTGCAAATGAAAATATTTCATTCCTTCTTTTTTTTTTTCGGAGACAGAGTCTCACCCTGTCACCCAGGCTGTAGTGCAGTGGTGGGATCTCAGCTCACTGCAAGCTCCACCTCCCAGGCTCAAGCGATTCTCCTGCCTCAGCCTCCTGAGTAGCTGGGACTATAGGCGCCTGCCGCCATGCCTGGCTAATTTTTTTGTATTTTTAGTAGAGACGGGGTTTCACCTTGTTAGCCAGGATGGTCTGGATCTCCTGACCTCATGATCTGCCTGCCTCGGGCTCCCAAAGTGCTGGGATTACAGGTGTGAGCTACCGTGCCTGGCCTTCTTTCCTTTTTTATAGCTGAATAGTATTCCATTGTGTATATATACACCAAATTTTATTTCTTTATTAATTGATGGACACATAGGTGAATAAAATTGCAATAAACATGCAAGTGCATGTATCCTTTTTGATATACTGATTTTTTTCCTTTGGATAAATATTTGGTAGTGGGATTTCTGGATTTTACAGTAGTTTTTAGTTTTTTGAGGAATCTCCACACTATTTTCTGTAGTGGTTGTATTAATTGACATTCCTACCAACAGTGAATAAGAGTTCCTTTTTCTCTGCATCCTCAATAACATCTGTTATTTTTTGTCATTTGAAAAATAAACTAACTGGCGTAAGAGGATATCTCATTTTGGTTTCGATTTGCATTTACCTGATGATTAGTGATGCTGACATTTTCATATAGTTATTGGCCATTTTTACATCTTTTTTTGAAAAATATCTTTTCATATCTTTTGATGTCAGTATCTCATTTTTACAGGATTATTTATTTTTTTTACTGTTGACTTGAGTTCCTCATATATTCTGGATATTAGTCCCATGTTGGATGAATAATTTCAAATATTTTCTTCCATTCAGCAGGTGTTTCTTCATTCTATTAATTGCTTTCTTTGCTGTGCAGAAGCTTTTTAGTTTAATAGCCCCATTTTTAGTTTAAATAGTCCCATTTGTCTATTTTTTTTTTTGTCTGTTCTTTTGCGGGCTTAGCCATAAAAATCTCTGCCTAGACCAATGTTCTGAAGTGTTCTATGTTTTCTTCTAGTAGTTTATAGTTTTAAGGCCTTACATTTAAGTATTTTATCTGTGTTGATTTTTGTATGTGATGAGAGTTGGGGATCTAGTTTCATTCTTCTGCATATGAATATCCAATTTTCCCAGTACCACTTATTGAAGAGTGTGTCCTTTCCCCAATGTATGTTATTTGTGCCCTTGTTGAAAATCAGTTAGCTGGAAATATTGAATTTAATTTTGGATTTCCTATTATGTCCCATTGGTCTATGTATCTGTTTCTATACCAATATCATGCTCTGTTGGTTACTTTAGGCTTGTAATATATTTTAAAGCCAGGTAGTGAGATGCCTCCAGTTTTGCTCTTTTTCCTCTAGAATGCTTTGGATATTTGGGATCTTTTTTATCCCATATGATTTTTAGGATTTTTTTTTTCTGTGAAAAACAATATTGGCACTTTGATAGGAATTGCTTTGAATCTATAGATTGCTTTGGGCAGCATGGTCATTTTGACAATTTTCATTCTTCCAATCCATGAGCATAGAATGTCTTTCAATTTGTTTCTGTCCCCCTTTTTTTTTTTTTTTTTTTTTTTTGTAGTTTTCCTTGTAGAGATATTTTGCCTTCTTGGTTAAATTTACTCCCAGGTGTTTTACTTCTGTAGCCATTGTAAATGAAATTGCCTTCTTGATTTCTTTCTCAGCTAGTTTGTTATTGATGTATAGAAATGCTACTGATTTTTGTATTTTGATTTTTGTATCCTGCAACTATACTGAATTCATTTATCAGATCTAAGAGTTTTTAGGAAGAGCGTAGGTTTTCTTAGATACATCATCAGCAAAGACAAACAATTTGACTTCCTCTTTTCCAGTCTGCATGCCTTTTATTTCTTTCTCTTGCTTGACTACTCTGACTAGGACTTTTCAGTACGATGTTAAATAGGAGAACTAGAAGTGGCCTTTTCTTGTTCCAGTTCTTAGAGGAAAGGCTTTTAGCTTCTCCCCATTCAGTGTGATGTTAGCTGTGGATTAGTCATAGATAGCCATCATTATGTAGAGGCATGTTTCTATATTGGTCTGTTCAGGTCTTCTATTTATTCCTTATTCAACCTTAGTAGGTTGCAATATGTCCAGGAACGTGTCAATTTCTTGTCAGTTTTCCAGCTTGTTAGTATATAGTTGTTCATAATAATCTCTGATGATCTTTTGTCGGTGATATATTTTTCATTTCTGATTTTGTTTATTTGAGTCTTCTCTTTTTATCTGGGTTAGTCTAGTAAGTGGTTTATCAATTTGGTGTATCTTTTCAAAAAGCCAACTTTTGGTTTTACTGGTCCTTTGCAATTTTTTTAGTCTATATTTTGTTTAGTTCTGCTCTGATTTTTACTATTCTTTCCTTCTGCTAATTTTCTATCTGGTTTGTTCTTGTGTTTCCATTTCCTTAAGGTGCATTGTTGGATTGTTTATGTGAAATCTTTTTACCTTATTGGTGTAGGCATTTATTACTATAAACTTCCCTGTTAACAGTGCTTTTGTTGTATCCCATAGATTTTTGATACGTTGTGTTTCAATTTTCATTTGTTTCAAGAAATTTTTTAATTTCCTCTTTCTTGACCCAATGGTCAGAAACATGTTATTTGCATATATCTGTACAATTTACAAAGTTCCTCTTGCTATTGTTTTTCTAGTTTTATTCCATTGTTGTCTATGAAGAAACTTGATGTAATCTCAATTTTTAAAAAATTTTTGAGACTTATTTTGTGTCCTAATATATCATCTATCCCTAAGAATGTTCCTTGTGCTGATAAGAAGAATCTGTATTCCGTAGCTGTTGGATAACATGTTCTGTAAATCTCCATTAGGTCAATTTGGTCTAATGTGCAGTTCAAATCCAGTGTTTCTTTCTTAACTTTCTAGATGATCTGTCTAACGCTGTGAGTGCAGTGTTGAAGTTCCCAACTATTACTGTACTGAAGTCTTTCTCTCCCTTTAGATCTAATAAGATATGCTTTATATATATGGGTGCTCTGGTGTTGAGTACATAAATGTTTAGAATTGTTATATCCCCTTGCTAAATTGATTACTTTATTATTACATAATGACCTTTGTTTCTTTTTTTTCTTCCCTTAAAATCTGTTTTATCTGACGGAAGTATAGCTAGTCCTGCTAGCGTTTGGTTTCCATATGCATGAAATGCCTTTTTTCATTCCTTTTCTTCCATTTTTTCTTCCATCTTTCAATCTATGTGTGTCTTTCCAGGTGAGATGAGTTTCATATGTGTGTGTGTGTGTGTATATATATATATATAATATATTGAAATATATATTTATATATTAATAGATATTATAGTTGGGTCTTTTTAAAAATCTATTCAGTCTATGCCTTTTGAGTGGAAAGTATATTCCATTTAGATTGAAGGTTGTTATTAATATATGAGGACTTATACCTGCCATTTTATTAATTACTGGTTCTTTTGTGTAGTCTTTGTTCCCTTATTTAACAGTTGGTCACTTTATGTTATCTTATATGTTATATGTGCTTTGATTATTCTTTTTTATTTTTTTCATAATTGTGATTTGGTTGTTTTCTGTAGTGTTAACATTTGAGACTTTTCTTTGTTTTTATGTTTGTTGTGTCAGTGTTGTTTATATTTTTATGTGTTTTCTTGATGGTAGATATCCTTCCTTTGCTTCTGGGGTATAGGATTCTCTTAAGCATTTCTTGTAGGCCCATCTAGTAGCAATAAATTCTCTCACCTTTGGCTTATAGGGAAATATTATATCTTGTTCATTAATGAAGGATAACTTTGCTGAGTATAATATCCTTGACTGACATTTTTTTTTTTCTTTCAGCACTTAGAATATATCATTCTATTTGCTCCTGGCCTGTGGGTTTCTGCTGAGTAACCCACCCTTTGTCTGATGGGAGTCTCTTTATAAGTGACAAAATTTTTATTTATTTATTTATTTTTGCTGCTTTTAGAATTCTTTGCCTTTTGAAAGTTTGACTGTAACGTGCTGTAGAGAAAACCTTTCTGAACTGTGTCTATTTGGAGAGTTCTGAAACTCATATCTGGATATATAAATATCTTGCTAGACTTGGGATATTTTTATGAATTATTTTGTTAAATAGATTTTCTAATCCTTTTATTTGATTTGGAAACACCAAAAATTCTAATGTTTTGTCCCTTTGAGGTATCTTATATGTTATGTATGCTTTGATTTTTTTTAATTCTTCTGTTTTCATTTTTATCTAACTGTGTTATTTTTTAAAAACCTGTCTTCAATTTCTGAGATCCTTTCTTCTGCTTGATCTAGTCTATTGCTGAAGCTTTCAAATGTATTTTGGATTTCACTTACTAAATTCTTCAGTTTCAGAATTTCTGTTGGGCTTTTTTTTTTTTTTTTTTTTGAGATGGAGTTTTTGCTTTTGTCACCCAGGCTGGAGTGCAATGGTGCAATCTCAGCTCACTGCAACCTCCGCCTCCTGGGTTCAAGCGATTCTCCTATCTCAGCCTCCCGAGTAGCTGGGATTACAGGCATGTGCCACCATGCCCAGCTAATTTTTGTATTTTTAGGAGAGACGGGGTTTCACTATGTTGATCAGGGTGGTCTCAATCTCTTGACCTTGTGATCTGCCCACCTCAGCCTCCCGAAGTTCTGGGATTACAGGCATGAGCCACCATGCCCAGCCTGTTTGGTTCTATTAATGATATCTATCTCTTTGGTAAATGTCTCATTTATATCCTGAATTATCTTTCTGACTTCTATTGCTTTTTGGTATTCTCCTATATCTCACTGAGCTTCTCAGTATCAATATTTTGAATTTAAGACTTTAATAATTTTTACTGGGATCTATTGCTGGAGAATTATTGTGTTCCTTTGGTGGTGTCATATTTTCCTGCTTTTTCATGCTTCCTGTGTCTTTATATTGATATCTGCACATCTGGTAGAATAGTCATTTCTTACAAATTTTTTTTGAATTTGCTTTCATAGAAGAGGACATTTTCCTGAAGATATTATCTATGAAATTAGATGGGTAGGCAATTTTGGCTTTTATTCTCAGTACATGCTGTCCTGTAGCCTCTGTATAATATCTTCAGTTGTAAACAGCATCAGCAGTGTCTATGATTTCCCTTGTGGCTTAGGGTGTGGTTGTTAGTGGAGGCTGTAGTGAACTTTTGCTGGGTTTTAGACACCCGGTAGGCCAGCCTTTGGACTCCTGCAGTAGCAGCAGTGGGCTGAGTGTGCCTGTCCTTGGACCCTAGGGCAGTGTACACTGGTACCATTGTTAGTGAGTCCAGGCAAGCCAATTTTGGGAGTCCCAGGTGGCTTGCTCAGGTGGTTGGAATGGCAGTGGAAAGGTAGGTGGGTAGGCAGGTTCTTGAGCCCCTGGGCAGCTGGCATGTCATGGGTGATGGCATTAGCAGTGGCAAGACAACCCTCTGGGACCCAAATGTTCCACACTGGTATTGACAGTGGCTGTGACAGCCTGGGTGGGCCAGACCCCAGGCCTGCAGGTGATGTGTGTAAGTTGGTGGCAGTTATGGTGGTAGCAGCAGTGGTTGGGTGGGCGTGACCAGAAGGAATGCTCGGGTGCCAATGGTGGCACACTGAAATGGGCAATTTTCAGGCCCCTGGATGGTGTCCCTGGGCACTGAGGGGTAGGGCCGAGTTGGGCGAACCTGTCCTTAGGCCCCCTGGTGGTGTGTGCGGGCACTGGTTGTGGTAAGCAGAAGCAGGGTGATCCCCTGGGAGGCCAGCACAATATTCAGGTAAGGGCCACAGCAGCTACACCATAGCTCTTCTACTGGGAAGGAAATAGCTGCTTTGAGAGTGTGTTCTTTGCTTGCATCTCAGCCCCACCATAGTGGCGGCAGCTGCGGGCAGTGAGATTTGTCCTGAGGTACATGAAAATGTGTCGCTGCTACTCTGTTGGGGGGTGAAGGGGTCACTGCCTGTGGCTTTTGCCTCAGCCTTGGTGGTAGCCATTCCAGGCAGGGAATGTCAATGGTGCTTGAAGGATGTGGAGATGCATGGGCTATTGGGCACCAGGGTAGGATGCAGTCTGGTGGAGGCTGGGTTTTTGAAATGGTGTCATGCTGCAGCTGCTTACGACTCAGAGGTTTGTGGGATTCAGCATGAGCTCTCTCTCTGGAGCAATACTGTTGAGTAGTCTTCAGCTCCTTGTATTAGTCTCAGGGCCCATGATGGTCAAAGGGCTCTCCTTTGGCTAGGACTATAGGAGTCTGTGGTGGGAATGTGGACTGTGAGGGGTCTCCCACTTACCCTTGCCCAATATTAGGGAGCCTCTCCAGGCTCCCAGCTGATCCCTCACATCCCTTTCTTGTTTTTGATGCTTCCTGTCACTTCTCTGTTGAATTCCAGTTTTTTCCCTTAGATAATCTATTCAAAATGTGACAATCTACTTGCCATTTTGGCTCCTCTCCATGGAGTAGGTGCCTATGATGAATCCAGTCAACCATTTTGAAGACTCCTTTCTAAAATTTTAAAGGCTATAAAATTTTACCTGGACTTACCATTTTAGTTATTATAAACAATGCTGCAATGAAGCCTTCATTTCTGTGTGTGTGTATGTGTGTGTGTGTTTGTGTTTGTAGGTACTTATTTATATTTGAATAGGTTTGTGGAATATCTAAAACTGGAACTTACAGGCCAAAGGGAAAGTGTCTTTAAAATTAAATAAATTAGAATGGACAAATTGCCTTCCAATGTATTATTTCGATTTATACTCTCATAAGAAATGAAAAGATTGCCTGTTTCTCAACAATCTCACTAGCATTGGTTATTATCATTAAATTTTTTGCTGATCAGAAAGATATAATTAATCTCATTATTTCAATTCCCTAATTTTTTATTAGTGGAGAATCTGAACACTTTGAATCTGTTAAACATTTGTACATTAATCATTTGTGAATTACCTTATCTTTTTCCAATTGGGGAAATTTATCTCTCTTATTAAATTTTGAATATTTAGTTTATTGGGGTTATTAAGCTTTTGTTATGAATTATAATTTTTAAAGTTTATGTCTTTTTAATATAAACTTTTCTTTAGTCAATTTTTTAGTCTTATCTTTTAATACTTATGAGCATCACATTATGTTTTTATAATCAATTATTTTTATAACAGTTACCCAAACCTGATTATTTTTCCTTTCCCTGTTTTGATCAATTTGACTCATATTTTAAGGCCTAAATAAAAAAATTACCTTCTCTGCAATGTGTTGCCAATCTCAGGCACACTAAATCATTCCTTTTTCTGTGCTTTATAAAAACACATAAACACATATATCTAACTACTTTTCATAGGTAATTTTATACACATTTGCCTTTTCTGCTGTGTTATCGTCTTCTCAAGGATATCATGATCTGTGTCACAAAGATCATAGGTGCACAATTGTTGTGGCTAGACCTACTGTATGTGCTTGAAATATACATGAATCTTGGATTATATAAGATGTAGGGCACTATGCTAAGGGCTGTTGCCTAAGCCTTTCCAGACACAAATAGGCTACGTAGATATTGGTCTTTTGATACTTAGAGCTGAAGCCTCCTCACATATATCTGGGATGATTCAACAAGTATTTACAAAAAGGAATAGTTTTAAATAATTACCACCAACTCTCCAGGGAAAAATCCAATACAGGTTAAAAGGGTTTCCTTCAAAGTTTACAAGGAATAAAAAAAAAAATTGCGAAAGTAAGAGTTACGTAGTTAGCATCAATCAATCTGGAAGAACTTTTAAGTGTTAATATTATTATCTACCTCATGAAGACATGACCGGCATGCTTACACAGTCTATGAATAATACAAAGATGGGATATACAGTAACTTTTTTTTTTTTTTTTTTTTGAGATGGAGTTTTGCTCTTGTTGCCCAGGCTGGAGTACAATGGCACAATCTTAGCTCACTGCAACCTCCACCTCCCAGGCTCAAGCGATTCTCCTGCCTCAGCCTCCTGAGTATCTGGGACTACAGGCACCCGCCACCACGCTCGGCTAATTTTTGTATTTTTAGTAGAGACGGGAATCCACCATGTTGGCCGGGCTGGTCTTGAACTCCTGACCTCAGGTGATCCACACACCTCGGCCTCCCAAAGTGCTGAGATTACAGGCCTGAGCCAATGCACCTGGCCTAAAGTAATATACTTGACAACAGAATCAAGAACCTAGAAGTTCCTTGAAAACAGACTAAAATGTCAAATTTTTTGGAGAGACTCCACTCACCTTTACTTACTAACCCAATGGAGTTCATTTTTCAGTGATACTAAAATAATTCAAATTAAGAAGGCACACATTCTCTGCAATTCAAACATCCTTTGCTAACAATCAGAGCAAAACATGGTGATTCCGTTTCATGGCTAGTTATTAATGTTTAGGTTGTATCAAAAAATCAGTAAAACTGGGTTAAATTTCTCAATTTCGAGATTTCTATCCCTAAGAATATGACATGTTTTTTCATGTCTATAAGTTCTTGTATAGTGAGAGAATGCTTGGCTACGATCCTTACTTAATGAATATTATATTTAAGAGGAAAGTAGTTTATTTGCAGACTTTAGGAATTATTTAGCTATTAACCTATACATGGAAAAGAGAAAAGAAAATATGCTACCAAGTAATGGGAAAAAAAGACTCTCACACCCGTTGTTGTAGCAGTTCAGAAAGACTAAGAATCTAAAAGGATCCTACTCCCTACTTTCTAAACCAGAACACTAGCTATTAACATCCTGGGTAAGTTTACCATTTTTCCATTCTTGTTATCCAACTCGATTTTTGTGGCCTTCACACATGGACATATATGAGAATATAAAAATGTTGGAATAGTCATAAGGCAAGAGAAGCCCCAGGATTTCTATGTTATTAGGAATATCTCAGGGTTTGTTTGTTTTTTTTCCCACAGACAGAGCAGCCACAGATAGGCAAGTTTATTCAGTTAAATTCTTTCTCACTCTACCTTTATGTTCCTTTCAATACAGATGCCTCCAAGTGCCCTATTTCATTTACCTCACTGGCAAAACCTCATTTGTTTTCATTTTGTCTTTTAGCTCTCTCCGAATCTCCTACTATGAGGACCTACTATGTACCTTCAAGCACTGGACATGACAAGTACAGCCCTGTCCTACTTTAGAGAAAAATAAACAACTATAACACTGTGTAAGAAGTAATTACTAGGCATTAAGGGACAAATAAGAATTATCCAGAGACGAGAAAAAATGTCAATGGTATCCTCAAGGAGAACATCTCCAAGAATACAAGGAAGTAAGAAACAACATGGCACATTAAGACAATACATGCTAAAAACAGGTGTGGTGGCTCACGCCTGTAATCCCAGCACTTTCAGAGGCAAAGGCGAGTGGATCACCTGAGGTCAGGAGTTCGAGACCAGCCTGGCCAACATGGTGAAACCCCGTCTCTACTAAAAATACAAAAATCAGCCGGGTGTGGTGGCACATGCCTGTAATCCCAGCTACTCAGGAGGCTGAGGCAGGAGAATCGCTTGAACCCAGGAGGCGGAGGTTGCAGTGAGCCTAGATTGTGCCACTGCACTCCAACCTGGGCGACAGAGGGAGACCCTGCTCATAAAAAAACAAAAAACAAAAATCAAAAAACAAACAACAATAAAAAACTACGTGCTTCAGTGTGTAAGAGAAAATTCTTCATTTTTTAACTTCTTTAACTTTTTGCCAACTTTTATGAGTCCAAGACTGAGAACAGAAAACCCCTGGAGAGAATACAATAACAGGTTTTCCTAGGCAGATCCTATCCATCAACTTAAGAGATGATATTTTTATGAAAATTGGGAATGTCCTAATTTTTAAGTAACTGTCAAATCAGAGTTTACACATATTTATGTTGAATTATGATATAGTCCAAGGCCTTGAATGACCTTCCCCTTGGAATTATTTGATAGTTTCATTTCACTGGCTCAAGGATTGAGAACTATATCTGTATTGGAATGAAAGGAGTCAATGAAAAAGTGTATTTTTCCCTAATGAAATTAGTGACAAAGCATCTATGTATCTGCAGAGTTATAACTTTCTGTTTTTGTTTCCTCTTGCCTTTCTCCAATTGACTTTCTTCTCCCAATATTAAGCAGTACATTCTATATCCAAAAAGCACATAGCAAAAATTCCAGTAAAACATATCAAACAAGGTAAGGCATTTTAAAATCATTCCCCTTAATCTTGTCAACAGATACTCTATGACACCCCACTGTCTAGCTTCCCCCGACTAGTTTTCCAGACATTTTTGATAGAAAAGATAGCAGGACTTGTGTGGTAAATAAATGATTAAAAAAAAAAAAGAAAGAAAACCCACCAGCATTATGAAACTGCACAAACACAGGAAATCTAAACATCGCAGGAAGGTGTTTTAATATCATTAACGCATTAAACTCCTTAGCTTACCTGGGAAGTATGTAACACCTATGATCTCACCACTTTATAAATGAGGAACTGGGGCCTAAGATCACGAGTGACTCAGTGGTATAGCCAAGAAAAGCCTGTTTCATGTATTAGTTTTTTTCCTCCCTCTTATTCTGTTACCAGGTACTTAAACCTGCATATGCACATAGAATTCACGTGCATAAATTCCTCCTGCATTAAAGAAGGATAGAGAAGTTGTTTGTCATAGTAGGAAGTGCCCTGGATAGGATTCAGATCTAAAAATCTGATTCTTTGCCAGCCACAGTGGCTCACACCTGTAATCCCAGCACTTTGGGAGGCTGAGGTGGGCAGATCACAGGAAGGCGAGAGTTCGAGACCAGCTTTGCCAACATGGCGAAACCCTGCCTCTCCTAAAAATACAAAAATTAGCCAGGTGTGGTGGTGCATGTCTGTAATCCCAGCTACTTGGGAGACTGAGTCAGCAAAATCACTTGAATCAGGAAAGCAGAGGTTGCAATGAGCTGAGATCATGCCACTGCACTCCAGCCTGGGTGACAGAGTGAGACTCTGTCAAATAAATAAATATATAAATAAAATAAATTTCTGATTCTTTTGCTGTCCCTACCAGCTAGAAAGCCTTGAGCTGGTACCATCTTTTCTAAATTGGGGTTGACGTGAGGAACAATCAAGATAAAAGATGTAAAGAATCTCCCTCCCCACACGGATGGAAACACATATATTATAGATATTTGAGGCAGACCCAGAATCCATAATCCACACCAAATCTTCTCTCAGCTAACAACGTAGACTCTCTTCCCAAAGGCCTTGGCCATTCAGAGCCACCTGCCTTTTCACACATGACTGAAAAGACAGGTTTAACAGAGCTATAGATAGCATGGCCCAAAGACTGAAGAGAAAGCCTGTGCCACTCACCCACATGGGGTCACTCAGGTCCGAGTCCTGCATGCGGATACAGTCCATGCTAATCTCAATCTTGTTCGTTGCACCATCTTCTGATGGTTCATCCACAAAGTTCAAGTCAATGGGCTGAACTGAACATATAGGCCTAACACATAGGAAAGAAAAAAGTGAGTTAGGCATGGAAAGGGACTAAAACATACTCATGCTGTTGTTAATAACAAGCATTTTCTGCTTCAAAGTCAGCAAGGCTCATTGGTTTCTTGGAGTTAGAAAGTCTAGGTTTGAGTCCTGGCTCGATCACTTATCAAATGTGTAATTTCAAGCAGTTCAAATCCAACCCCCACTTGTTAAATGAGGATCATGACCTCTGCCCTCCTCAGATAATTACTGGGTAGGATGCAGGAAATAACGGATGTATCTGTGATAGAGTATTTTATACTTGATTCCTAAGGGTCTCCAGTGTGCTGAAATTCTCTTTTCACCTTTTCTTAATTTATTCACTTATCCAAACCTGTTTTAATAAAGAAATAATAATACGTTTCACAGAAAGGTATAAATAAACAATAAAATTTAGTGTTTTATCTTCTCAGTGAGTACCTGCATTATAAAAGTAGATAAGTCTTCAAGCCAAAGGAATGGATTCTGAGTATCAGAGAAACATTGGGGAAGTGAATTTGGTGCAGGAGGCCTTAGGCCCTCCAAAATTACATCACCTTGGATTAGCAAGGATCTTCTGGTGTTAGAAATGGAAAAAATCACCACTGAATTTTGAACAAAGAGATGGCATTGGAGTCATTAACTTTTCCTAAACAACTTCTACTGATTCTAGAAAAAACATGCCCTAGTAAGCAATATTTTGACCACCCATATTTACCTATTCAGCTCGAGCACAACATTTCTTGCTTGTTTTATACTTACTGTTCCAGAAAATCCCAGATATGCTGGAAAACCTCTGGACTGAGGAATTCATTTGTCTGTGTGCTCTGGGACATGGTGGATCGGTAATAACTTTCTTTCCAAGAGAAATGAGCTGGGGTTTCTACGAAACTTAAAAGGACAAAAATGAAACCAGTATTATACTCTCTGTATTTATGACACTGAATATTTAAATTAAAGCATACTCTATCATGAAAACATCAAGTGAATCTATAAAACCATGCAGGTATATATGTAGCACATGTTACAAGTTGCACAATTGGCATTTCTTCAGGTAGTGTAATGAATCCAATTTTGCCATAAAATGAGGCAGACCTCCAATGCTAGACAATCTTGTCTTCTATCAAAGCTCTCCTTTCCTAACTAATAATATTATTATGCTCTATACCTCCACTATCCGACATCTGTGTTCTGTAGATTTCGAAAAGAAAATAAACATTTCCTCATTAAATTTGATAGCAAGCCTGACCTATCATTAAACCCATTTTATAATAGTCTCAACTGATTATCTGTCCATTCTGCCACCAGCATGTAAGAAATAGAACCAGGAAACAGAAATGAACTCAGAAAATTTAAATTTTTTCCTCAGATTAGTCATCCCTCCCATAACCGCAATCTTAGAATCACACTCAGGGACAATAAACTCAACCTGTGGACCTAATATTTTTTAATTTTTTACTGCCAGTTGCTTACCTTGATGTGTGGGTGGTTCTTAATTAAAGTGTAGAATTGTATGTTAGACTTAATAATAAGCAAACATCTGAACACTTTGCAAATGAATCCTATTTCTGTTTGCTTCATTTTGCTGCTGAGCCCTGAAGTTTGCTTTACTTATTTTTTCCAAACATTTATTCCTATATATTTGGAGGAAAACATCAACTTTCTCAGATGATGTGTTCTCCAAATCTAAATATTATCCGGGCAGATCATCTTAATATGTGATTTGTTGTGATAAGCAGTAGACTAATTTTATCCCAGGATAAAATTAGTTAAGTTCTTAACTGTTACTGTTCCTGTTATAAAGAATTAGAAAAATACTGTATTAAGATAGTCAATCATCTCCTTAAAATTTCAAATATGTGTTCTGGTCTAGTAATACAGTAGAAGATAATAGTATTAGATTTATGAATGCTGATTTCCAAGCTACCTGCAATAGCACATTCATTTGCTCAAGTTAAACATGCATAGAGGACTTATTTACCAGGAAGCATAATGGAAACTGGAAATAAAAAGTGTATAATACTGTCTCATCTTCTAGGAATTGATGGTATAGAAGGAAAGACAGGAAAACAAACCTACAGTAAATGTGTTAGCAGTATAGACAGCACTACGAAAACACAAAGATGAACAATGTAATTTTATCTGAAGAATCAAGGAAAGAGCCTTTACTGATGAAAATTAGGAAGGTCAGGTAAGAGCTAATGGTACACAGTGGGCACTCTATGACAACAGCATAAACAAAACACTATAATGGAAAATAGCCTGGTATGTGTGAGAAAATCACAAGCATCTCTGTGTTAATATTTTGAAAAATTTGGGGCAGAGAATGCTGGGAGATTAAGCCAGAGAGGTAAGAAGAAACTTATATGCTATGTTTTTAAAAAGCCTATGTCTGTACTTGTGGTGAGAGAGACAGAGAGAGAGTGTGTGTGTATATTTACATATATCAAAATATATTAAATAATATAGATATATTTATATATTTAAATGATATAAATATATATCATTTAAAATATTCATATATAAATGATATGTATATTTTAAATAATATATATCTCAAAATATTTTAAATAAATTTTAAATTGAGGAAATTGTAGATTTACATGCAGTTGTAATGAATAATACAGAGAGATCCCATGTACCCTTTACCCAGTTCCCTCGATAGCAACATCTTGTAAAACTACCATATAATATCAGAACTGGGATAGTGACATTGATAAAATCCAGTGACCTGACCCATAAATCCTCAGTTCTATTGTACTTATTCGAATGTGGGTATATATATATATATGTGTGTATTTCATTTTATACAATTTTATCACACGTGTGGAGTAGTGTATCTATCACCACAGTCAGTATTCATGAGACAGACACAGCCAGACTATGTTTTATATTGGTAAATCTGGAAGTTGTGTGATGGAAGAATTCACAGCATGTCAGTTTATGGGTAAAGTGGCTATTTAGAATGTTCCTGCATCAGTTCAGGTAAGACAACAAAAGGGCAAAATCAATGGGAATGGAAATGATAGGGACAAAGTCAATTATTAGTAAAAAGGCTAAGTCAGATATTGGTTGTGTTACTAATGAAGGGAGAATGAAGAGTGAAAGATGACTTTACGTTTCCAGCTTGATTGAACCGTGTGGTTGATGATTCCACTAACTACATCAGTGAGTATAGTTGGAGGATCTGGCTTGAAGAAAGAGAGATGATCAACTGCATTTTAGCATGTTGAGTTTTAAGTACCTAGGGATATGAAAAAAGTGAAACCAACTTAAATAAGCCTTAAACTCTAGGAAGAAAAATAGACCAAAAGTTTAGAAACAGAAATCTTCCTCATAGGGGAAAAATGGATCTGTGAGCGTGGATAAAACGACCTATGCAGAATAGGTGCAATGAGAAAAGGCACGTGGGGCTCCACTTAGAAAACCTGAGAACTAACAGACCCTGAGAAGTTTATGGTATTTTAGAAGCCAAGGTAAAAACAAAATGAAAAGTAATCAACAGTACTCAATGGCAATGGGATCTAGGAAGATAAGACCTCAAAAATACCTACTAGATTTGACATAAGGAGGTCATTGGCAACCTTGACATTAGAACCTTCTGTAGATTAATGACACCCTCAAAATATTTTAGTGTTTTGAGGAGTAAATGGGGGTGTGCAAAAGAAATGTTTTTTGGATACAATTGGATTAGAAGAACCTGAATTATGCCTAAAGAGGAAGGAGCTAGTGTGGAGAGAGAAAATTTCAAGATCCTGGAAAGAAAGGGAATGGCATGATAAGAAATCCTGGAATAGGCAGGTTGGAAAAGGTCAAGGCATAGGTAGAGAGGACTGTCTTGAACTAAAACCCCTTAATCCCTCACTCTAGGATGAAGTAGATGGCAAAATTAAGTACAGATATAAAGGTTTTCATAGAAGATAAATAGAAGTCAAGGCTGATGACTTCGATTTTCTTGATGAAGCAGGAGGAAGACAAGGCCATCTGCTGAAAATTGAGGGGGTCAGACATTAAGTGACTATTTGGGAAAAAAAGGTGAGGGTTTAGAAATGTGAATCAGTTTAGAAAACATGAATTTGTCATCTCCCAACCTACACAGTTAAGTGATTTTCTCCAGCTTATACCACTGGGGAAGGGAACAAACAAAATAGATAAAAACAATACTACTGTTGTTTCACTGAATAGGTTACATCAGAGAATTAAGGGAATTGTGAAGACTAGCTTTGGATTCAGACTGGAGAGGGCAGGAAGAGGGTCCAGGGCAAGGAAACCCTGTCTCTTCCAAAAATACAAAAATTAGCTGGGCTTGGTGGGGGGTGCCTGTAATCCCAGCTACTCGGGAGGCTGAGGCAGGAGAATTGCTTGAACCCAAGAGGCAGAGGTGGCAGTGTGCCAAGATTGCGCCACTGCATGCCAGCCTGGGCTACAAGAGTGAAATTCTGTCTCAAAAAAAAAAAAAAAAAAAAAGAAGGAAGGGAGGGAGGGAGGGATGGAGGGAGGGAGGGACAGAGGGAGGGAGGGAAAGAGAGAAAGAGAGAGAGAGAAAGAAAGAGAAAGGAAAGAAAGAGAGAAAGAAAAGAAAGAAAAAGAGAGAAAGAAAAAGAAAGAAAGAAAGAGAAAAGAAAGAAAGGAAGAAAACTATGTCTCTATGAGGTCAAAACAGAGTTATATAGGGAAGGAATTAACAAAGTTAAATTGGTAGAAATGGGAGAGTGGGGTATGAGAATTAAGGAGGTCCCTATAATTAGAAGACCATCTGATAATCCTGTATCTTTAAATTAAAAGGGTATATTAATTTTCTTCACTTCTCTTTTGAGATTGTGGCTGACTTGGTTTATTTACTGCCAAATAGTGAGTAGAGAAGAAGTAAAAGTTAATAGCTTTAACGTTGAAGTGAAATTTATATATACTCTCAAGATGACACTTTTGAATATGTTTGATTTACACTAAAATTTGTCTTCAGATAAGACTGAAGTATAGGAAAAAATAAAAGTAAATGCAATCATAGCAAATGTCAAAAACAGAAATGAACAAAGGCATGAATTATTCCAAAACCAAAATGCAGATAAACTCCCATATGAGTGGTCATATACACGGACCCATAAGGACATCCCCAACATCCAAAGATCCAAACGGGATGCCTGATAGCTCGAAAGCCAGGTGAGCACTAGAAGGTAAACATCACCACACAAATAGGCTCTCAACAATAATGATATTAGTGTGTGAGATTCGAAAAAGTATGAGTTTTTAAGTTGGCAGAAATGTAGATTTAGTTTCTAAAGAGACTGATTGATAGATAATGTGACCAACATCTTCAATAATAAAGACCAAGGCAGATTCAGAAAAGAGTGTTACGTAGAAGGAAGACATCATCTCTAAGGCAGAAGAGAGAAAAACAGCACTGGTTCCATACTCATCTATTTCTCTTATTTCCCTTATTTCCACATAGTAAGTTCTGGTTCCTGTCTGTACTTATTTTGTTATTTTTTTTGTTTCGCTTTTATCCCTAGGTTCTGACTCCTAAAAGTCATTTCCCTGTATTTCTAATGTCACCATAATCAGCTGTGAAAACTTGGACAAGCCTCCAGACTCCTCAAACTTCAGCTTCCTTGCACGTGACAGCATGGAGACCAGGATCTCCACCCCACTGCCTTTCCCATGCCTACCCAACCCTCAGCACTCTCTTCCTTACTTAGTACTTCCTAGTTCCTAATTTAAGTATGATTTTTCTCCTTTGAATTTTGTTCTTTTATTTCATCTCATCAATGCTACTTTGTCCTACTTTGCTTGTTCAACAATTAACCTGCTGCAGAGGATTTTAGGTAATTTGTGGGTGAAACATCTCTCTCTCAACTCTGTATTTCTTGTGGTTTTATAGCTCCTTGAGGATAGAGTTGAAGAATTGCAAGTTTTGGAATGGGGCTGACCTAGGTTCAATCTCAGTTCTGCTAATGACATGCTTTGAGGCCATGGCCAAGTTACTCAATGCCTTTGAACCTTAGTTTCTTCAACTATGCTTCCCTCAGAAGGTGGTTGAGAGGCTTTCTTTAAATGTGCAACATAATTTTTATACAGCGCCTGGTAGTCAATGCATTGGTTCTACCATAAAACGCGCTACATTGTTTGCATCCAGGACATACTTGCTGAATTAAACTGATTAGATAGTGTGTTTGAATGGTCTGTTTGAGCTTTTAAAGTGTCACATAAAAATAAAGTAATTATATGAAACCTATCCCTCCCTTCCATCTGTAACCTTGGGTCAAAACAATACCCTCATCACCACTCATTTTCTTCTAGATCATTTTTGTCTTAGACTGGCTACATTAAATGAGGCAACTTTACTCCTCTCAGGGCTTCAAGGGGGCTTTATTACAAAAGACAGGGGTGGTGGAGGGGAGTTGGAATAGATCAGTCATTTTCAGCTTGTGTTTCCAGATATCCTCAGTTTCCTGGTGACTCAGTGTGTTCACCAGAGGTAAAGAAACAGCCAGTGTCGGTAGGGCTTGATACACATCTCCTTAACACCATGAAGTTCAGCTTTTTCTTGTCTAAGGTATATTAGGGTTCTGAACAAGAGTCCAGTTAAAGAAAGTGTCTGTTTCTTAAAAACAAAAAGGAAAGAAAAATTAATGGTCTATGTTAGGGGATTTTCATGGCCTTTTCTTTTCATGCTCAGTATTAATTTCCATTTTATAGATAAATATGTTGAAACATTACTGAGAGAAAAGGAGGAAAAAGATTAGCTGGTGCCATAGGGCAGGAAGAGTGAAGCAAATCCTACCTATCTTCCAAGTCTTTACCTTTGGGTGACTCTCAGTATCAATTTACTCATAGAACAATCATTCTGTTCAAAGGTTTTTGTCAAGTCAGTCACACCTAAAGATAGAAAGCCCGAAGTCAATTTTTTTTTTCTTTTCAAGTTGTTTTTCTTGGATTAACTGTCTTACACTCTGCATTAATTCAGGAAGAAAGAACTTTACAGAAATGAACTGAAAACATCAAGAGGTTTCTGCCAATGGTCTGCACTCCCTCTTGCTTTGCCTGTTCTTCCCTAAATGTTGTCATTTTAGTCTGTTGCACCTTTATTTTCTGTCAGTGTGCTTGAAAATCTCCACATCTCTAAAATTTCAGATTCCAAACAACCTTAGCTGCATAGATGGGTTTTAGAAATAATAGACCTGAGAGGTTGTCTAGCTTAGTTTTTCTAATTTAACAGACAGAAAAGCTGAAATCTAAGAAGAATTGGTTCACTGGTTCACACCAGATATATTTCATGAAAACCTAAGTGTTCTTTTTTTTTCTTTTTTTTTGAGATGAAGTCTTGCTCTCTTGCTCAGGCTGGAGTGCTGTGGCACCATCTTGGTTCACTGCAACCTCTGCCTCCTGGGTTCAAGCGATTCTCCTGCCTCAGCCTCCTGAGCAGCTGGGATTACAGGCATGCACCACTGTGCTCGGCTAATTTTTGTATTTTTCGTAGAGATGGGGTTTCACCATGTTGGCCAGGCTGGTCTCAAACTCCTGTCCTCAGGTGATCCACCTGCCTCAGCTTCCCAGAGTGCTGGGATTACAGGCGTGAGCCAGAGCGCCTGGTGCTAAGTCTTTATCTATAGTCCAATAAGAAAAAAATTGTGCATCAGAAACAAATTCTTGTCATGAATTGTCTAACCCTTGACTTCTTTTAAGTTTCCACACTTACTCCCCATTGGAGCATCCAAACTTAAAGCTGTAAAACTACAAATAGACTTGATTGTATAGAAACATCAATATAAACTCATTTAACAAAATAAAATAGCACTTAGTAGTGATGCAGACCAGAAGCTCATTGATGCTACTAGATCTCCTGGCTCAAAGGCCTCCTTGACAGGGTGTCAGCAGTTGTAAGAGAGAATGTTGCAGGAGAAATCTCCAATAGAGCAGGCCTGGAGGGACCTTCTCCTCACCAACTGTGATCAAACTGGGATATCCTCATTGGGAGGATGGGATCACAAATAGGTATAAACCTTTGAGGACCTCACAAAATGTCAGCATTTATACATGATGATCTTTACATTCAGCAAGGATAGGGAAGTTGTTACTCAGGTGTTGGTAATAAATCTGAGATTTAAATTTATATTGTTTCAAATTCGTGCTTTGCTAAATTACATATATGGCTCCTTATTTTCATTCACCACAAAACTTGGGCATATGAAGTTTTCATAGTTAAGAGGAATATTTCTTTTTTCTGTGAAATAACTAAATATTTTACTAATTCTGTCTCATCAAAATAGCCATCCTTTTTCCACGATATGACCAGCAAATTGGCATAAGAAAACGGGTAATGACAGGTGAATGATATTTACAGAATGCTTGCCCTTCTGCAGATTCTCAATGTTGCCAGAAGGAACTGACTGTCAAAGGTAATATAAGAAAAGACAGTTAGGATTAGTATTGCTCAAGGAAACTTGAGCCCTCAAAGACTCTGGAAGTATCCCCAACCCTTAGATAAAAGTGATTCAAAACTCTAAACATGACTTCTTCCACCTATCCATCCATCCAATTTATCAATCCATCCAATTATTGCTTAAGCCTTCATTATTAACCTCCCTAGATCTTTTGCAAAATAAGTCTTCGGGTTAGCTTCAGAAGCATTCCTGACCACACAATTCCTTTTACATTTTTAGTTCAGAAAACATTCCAATACTTAGAATTTACCCTGCCATTATTATAACTATTCCATCATTAATCATCATACTTAGTTTTGAGGATGCCAAAGAATACCCTGATGCCTTTTAGTGTATTGCCTTTTTATTGTACCTAACAGTGCCCAAGGACCCTGGAGGACTAAATTTATTCATAAACTTGAGATAAATTTGCCTCCAAAACTCACTTGCAAACTCTAAATTAAGCCCATTAGCATCTTTTTTTCCTTAGATGGAAATCTTTCCTTTTCAACCTCATATGGAAAAATATGAAGTTCCTTATCTCTCTACTCATCCCAACTCAAATCCATGTCAGCTTAACTCTCAGAAAACACAACTTCAAAAAATAAAATTCATTTAGAGCATTTTGTATGCCTTAATATCTCAATTCACCACAATTTGAACAAAAAATCTTATCAAGGAATTTATTTTTATATATTACTGAACCAATATATTCTTAAAAAACTCTATTTTGCATATTTCAACACTCATTTCTCCTAGTTACTGACTTCTTTTCATCTTCAGAAATCTTTTCTCTACTGACTGACCATGACCTGTCTTAAGATCTGATTGCCCACAGCTTCACGGCTTGCTTCTTCCATGACCTTTTACTGTGCAGTCCAACCCCAAATTTCTCCCATTAAAGTTCTACATATTTAGCCCAAACTTGGCAGTCATTAATTCTGAGGGAGTGTCCTTTTTCTCTCTCAATTACCAAATTCTCTAACGTCTTATGTTTTGTGGCCCATTCTTTATCCTAACCAATTTCTTCCTTAAAGGTAATGATTTCTCTGAATACAATCCCCTTCACTCATGCTCCCCATCCCACTAAACCTCTTGCCTTTTTCATTAGTCAGCATTTTCTAACTTAAAGGACTATGTAATGATCAGCCTTCTCAAGCAGAATTTTCATTAGGTTACTCCTTTTGTGACAGAGAATTTACAGTCATTAACCCTGCATCCTTGACAAAAATCTAATCACCTTTGTCTCTCATTCTTTTGAGCAAACCCTCCTTACAAATTGTTTAGCCAGCTGATATGGTTTGGCTCTGTATCCCCACCCAAATCTCACCTTGAATTGTAATAATCCCCATGTGTCAAGGGCAGGACCAGGAGGAAGTAATTGGATCATGGGGGAGGTTCTCCGCCACCTGTGCTGTTCTCCTGAAAATGCGTGAGTCTCATGAGATCTGATGGTTTTATAAGTATCTGGCATTTCCCTGCTTCCACTCATTCTCTCTTCTGCCACCCTGTGAAGAGGTACCTTCTGCCATTTTGTAAGTTTCCTGAGGCCTCCCCCAGCCATGCATAACTGTGAGTGTATTAAATCTCTTGTCTTTATAAATTACCCAGTCTCAGGTATCTCTTCATAGCAGCATGAAAGCAAACTAATACATCAGCTGTATCCTACAGGTTGTTTTCATCCTTGAGCCCTTACAAATTGACTTTTTACATAATCCACCATCTTCCCCCAAGTCATATTCTTTACATTTGCCAACACTGAGCTCACCTAGAAAGGATACAATATTTATATATCTTGTTTGGGTTCACCCCCTCAATTTGGCATGCCTTAAGTATTCTTGTCCTTAGTTCATTCTATCATAATTTACCCACGAATTTACCCACACTGAAATGGCGTTTCCATTTTGTGTATGTAGGTCTGTTGCCTCAACTAATAAGACACTGACACTCAAAAAACATTATTTTCCTTGTTTTTTTATTTTTTGGACAGATCCGTAGAAGGGAAAAACTAGAAAGGGCTTTATTTCTCATCATCTCTACTCCTTTTTTTAATAAATGAAACTCATAGGGATTTTACTCATATCCCACGGGAAGTCCACAAGTATCTAGTTCTGGAGCCTAGCCATCCTGGATCCTTATGCAAAGCTCTTCAGACATAAAGTATACAGTCAACACTTTTGCAAACTGTACTAACTCCACAAACATAAAACATGTTATCAAACTTCACTCTACTATACTAAATTCATCAGTTAATATTCTGAGCCATTTCAGTCTAGAATCTGGCATTTGGTAGAAGACAAAGATAAGGAATACTTGAGTATCTTGTTTAAAATGTCATTTTAGCATTATAGCATGCAAACACAGTAACATGCATGCTTACAAACAGGGAACTTTTTGACAAACTGCCCCCAAATTAGAATTTAGGAGACATTTGAATAAGTGTAATCACCATGACATCAGGTTTGGAATACATTAGGGTTTTACACAACTGTGAACACTTGAAGAAAAATGCATGTAACATCCACGACTCAGATACAAGAAAATGGAGCTCAGGAAGGACTATGGGGAAATAGAAACCTGTAAAGGAGGTTTCTTAGGTTTAAAGAATGTGATACATTGAATTTAGACAAAAAAGAAAAGAAAATATGGAAAAAGAAAAAGTAGACCTTCTTGGAAAAAATTATAAGGCCTAATGGTTGGAAGTACCTTAAGTCATCTAGTCCAAACTCTTAACTTATTAACAGTGATCTTGCAACCTCAGCTGAGTATCTGTACCACATAAGGCTGCTCACTCTCTGTCAGACAACTCAGATTGCTGAATGAGTGATTTAAAAATTCGGGAAAGCTTTACTGCCCTAAAACTTCCAGATACTGGTCTGATTCATGCAGAAAATAATCCAACTGCAGTGGCCTTCAACCTTTTCTCAATTATAGAATCTATTATGGGAATCTGATGACAGTTCTGAACAATCTTATACAATAAACAAAAAAAAGTAAAAATGAAGTATACATACTGACATACATGTAAGTGATTGGGTTTGATTTTCAAAGATTTTATAGACCTTAATCCACTTTCCTAATCCAAGTCCCATAGCTGAAAGCTTAGTGAAGAATCTGCACCATAATCTTTCATCTGGATTAGGTGTTGACAAACTACTACTCACAGGCAAAATCTATCCCACCACCTGTTTTTCTAGGTAAAGTCTTTAAGGACACTGCCATATTTATTTAGGTGTTGGTATATGGCTGCTTTTGAGCTACAACAGCAGAGTTGAGGAGTTGCAATAGCAACCATGTGACCTGCAAAGTCAAAAATATTTTCTGGCCCTGTGTAGAAAAAGTTTGCTAACCCCTGATGTACATAAAAGACCTTTAAAGATTTTAAAATAAATTGCAGTTTGAGTTAATACTTGTGAAGTTGTAGAAACTTTCTCTTGGACCATTATATGTGGAGTACAAAATAAAGGTGGGAG
This sequence comes from Pan paniscus, assembly GCF_029289425.2. Taxonomy (NCBI): domain Eukaryota; kingdom Metazoa; phylum Chordata; class Mammalia; order Primates; family Hominidae; genus Pan; species Pan paniscus. Next base: position 187,592,424 of record NC_085926.1, on the reverse strand, counting down.
ATCACTGGGCTAATATTTGTCATCCCAGGGAATTACAAGCAATCAGATGTGGACCTGGAAATAAGAAGTGACCCTGGACCAGTGAGGCAGGATCCTCGGTTCACACCTGATTTTTTTTTATTGTAACTCTTCATGTATTTTTCTTATCATCCTCATTAATATTTTAGCACTTTAAATATGGGATGGTGACCCAATTCATAAAGCATGATATATCACAAAGATATGATTCAATAGTCTATTGCTACATAATGATTCAAACCTGGAATACTTCAGTACAAAATCACTTTCACACATACTCCATTTGATAGTCATATGACGAATTATGTATCATATTGAACCTTAGGAACTTCCTGTTTTGTAGGTTAATGGTGGAATGCTACCAAGTTCATATGGTTCGATGTCATAGAATGAATATTATTGTCAATATTCTACAGCTGAATAACATTAAAATACTTGTCAAGATCACATATTCCATCAATAGCAGCAGACCAAGGTGTTGAGCCTCATTCTTTGGACTGCCGCTACTCAGTGATAAGATGATCCGCCCACCCAGAGAGTAAGACCGAGTGACATTTATATGGAGGAACAAGATATGTGTTTATGGATTTTTCTTAAATATAAATTTGCCTAATCTGTACATGTTTTATTCCAAACATTCACTAGCAATGATGACAAAATATTCCCCCCCGCCCCACCCAAAATAAACTCTCGCTCTGTTGCCTAGGCTGGAGTGCAATGGCATGATCTCGGCTCACTGCAACCTCCGGCTCTTGGGTTCAAGCAATTCTCCTGCCCCAGCCTCTCAAGTAGCTGGGATTACAGGTGCGTGCCAGCACACCCAGCTGATTTTTGTATTTTTTAGTAGAGAAGGGGTTTCACCATGTTGGTCAGGTTGATCTCCAACTCCTGACCTCATGATCTGCCCACCTCAGCCTCTCCAAGTGCTGGGATTACAGGTGTGAGCCACCACACCCGGCCGGCAAAATAATTTTACATTTGTATTGGCTATGTATGTGTTGCACTGAAGAATCAGTAGTAACAAAGAACCATGGCAGAAAGCTGAGAATTCACACACTCACATTCTGAAGCAGGATTTCCTCCCCCACCATCTGCCCCCATATTGCTAAATTCCCTCGTGTGGTTCCCTTCAAAGTGAAGGAAATATATATTTTCACCTGTCCTGACTTTATTTGTTCCAACTCTTGGTAGTAAAATAGCTCAAATCAGAGTCTTTAAAATGTACTTTATCACAACGGGATACGTATTATTAAGTTTTGGTGGCATAAAAATAGAAGTTTTAAACTTTAAAATTAGTCATCTTGCCATTCAGGAACAATTTCCTTTTATATATTAATTTTTACATATTTATATTCCTAGTCCCGATAAGTCCTATGTTTTATTTTTTAAATTTTCTGTTGATTATGCTTTAACCCTATTTGAAAGTGGACTTTACAGGGTCTGTCTTCTGTATAAACTTCACATTACCATGTTTACCTAATTCCTTAACATTCAAAGTAATAATTATATATACTATGTCTGTTTTAATTATTTGTCCTGGTAAATTTCATTTTTAGTAAATTAAATATACAAAATTGACTAAAGACAGGAAATGTGGTTTATATAAATCACAACCTTTAGACTTTTTTTCAGAATGAGGTATAACACCTTGAAAAAATAGTATCTAGCAGTAAAGTCTGATACAAATCATAAGGATTTATTTATTAAGCAACACATTTGTGCAAATCATGGTGAGAAGTAAGGGAGAAAAAGAAATCGATCGCTGGTTTATCCTTGCCCCATATTTTTTAAATATCAATTATCCGAGACTGTGTTATATATTTACATGTTGATTGTTAGTCTCTCCCGTACCCCCATCCACCCCACTGCCTGAAGAATGTAAGCTTAACATGAGCTGATTGCCCCGTTCCCGGATGCATCCCCCAAGGCCTGGAACAGTGCTCAGCACGAAGGTGTTCCATAACCATAATGCTTGTGAATACAGAATGTGAACAGAGGAGATGGAGGGGATTTGAATCCCAGGTGCATTTAATTGTATTTGTCTTCCACTCTTACAAAACATCTCTGTTAGTTACTGCCCCAGCTCCACTGTAGAGATGCAAAGAAATTATCAGAGAATGTCATTCTAAGTGAAGTAACCCAGGAATGGAAAAACAAACAGCATATGTTCTCACTCATAAGTGGGAGCTAAGCCATGAGGATGCAAAGGCATAAGAATGACACAATGGACTTTGGGGAGCCAGGGAAAGGGTGGGAAGAGGGTGAGGGATAAAAGACTACAAATCGGGTTCAGTGTATACTACTCGGGGGATGAGCGCAGCAGAATCTCACAAATCACCTCTAAAAAACTAACTTATGTAACCAAACACTACCTGTTCCCCAATAACCTATGAAAATAAATCATTATTAAGAATTAAATATAATATAAATTACATACCATAAAAAAGTAATGAACAATTAGGGAAACTTTAACACTATAGAACCTTGAAGATACATTTATATCTCGCATCCCTACACATAACAGAATTCCTGATATAACAACTGGGCATTCACAAACATTTGTTGAATGGATGAATGGCTTAATTCATACAGCCTGAAAGGGTTAGTATAAAAATATAGGTTGGATAACTCCTAAGTCTTTATTCTTTCTGGTATATTGCAATGACCTCTGTGAGGAGTGAAGTGGATATTTGCAAGAATGAGACAAAAAAAAAAAAAATGAAAGCCAGGCACAAGAACAAAAAAGTACTTGCAAAAGCCCCTGAGGATTTTGGTGTGATAACACAACCCAGAAAATAAAGTTCCCCATGGTAATCCTGAGGGTGCACACTATTTTTGGCTTAAAAAGTAAGTATGTATTATATTCAGAAATGTCTATCTTCCAATACAAAAAGAAACATAAAATGCTATCTAACAAGTATATGTTCAACTATTATAGAAAACTCAGCTACCCAGAATAATGTATTTCTTAAGGACACCTGGTAGATAAGTTTTGTTTTTACTAAATCATCAGGGCACATTTTGTTCCTCTCTGATCAGAATTACATTTTGTCTATGGTACAGATTTTTATTTACAGTTCCTACCTGACTGGTTGGTTCATGGAGAGAAGAACCAAATTTTAGTTTCTGGCCTTTGTGGGTTCACAGATTAGCACAGTATATGGCACAGAGGGGGTGTCAAACAAATGTTTGTTGAATAAAATATTTGAAAAGGACAAGTAACAATGCTAACATCAATAAGAGAATCGATAGCTATCATTTGATTGTTTCCATGAGCAAAGTATCTGCAATATGCCTGACAGGCATTGTTTAATTTTCACAACATCCCTTGAATTAGATACCAATATGAACCCATTTAATAGATAAGAAAAATGCTCAAACTCACATGGTAACCGGGAGAATGGTAACTCTGGGTTCTTAAGGATATGGCTTCAGAGTCCCTAGTCTGTCATTCACAAGGTTAATAACTTTGGGCGAGCTATGCAACCTCTCTAACCTTCAATTTCCATATCTGTAATGGTGAGAAGGAGAATCCAGTAGTAACTATATCACTGAAGGAAAAAAAGGTCTTGACTCTTTACCTTAGGTTACTCCACTTCCCCAGTAAGGAGCGGTAGGTGTCACACTTTACAGTTCAACAGAAATACTTGGGAGTACATTTGGAAAATGCCAGTTCCTTGTCCCTTCCTCCAAGAGATTCTGTTTCAAATGATCTGGACTGAGGCTTACAAATCTGCACTTTAAACAAACTGCACTTGAAAACACATGGCTTCAGTATTCACCTAAATTCTAATGTTTAGAGTTTTATGAAAGAGCACTTTAATAAGTCTGCATTTTCTCTAAATATCTATCCTCAAATAGACAAGATTTCAGTCTTATTCACTGTGATGTCACTTTAATACTTGAACAAAATAGTATGATGTAATAATTATAATTAATATAACACATACTGCATGCTGGGCATTGCTCTAAATGCCTTACGAATATTTAATCCTCCCAACAAAACATGAGAAAGTTGGTGTTTTATACACACCCACGTCTACTAGGTGTATAACTTTGGGGAAGGTACATGAGCTTTCTGTGCCTGGAGTAGTTCTTAACTATCACACTGTGTGGACTGTCCTAGGAGTGAACAGAGTTCAGAGCCCTGCCTTACAGGCCCAATGCGTTCACTGGCTGGGATGTTGGGCAAGTCCCTGCCCCTGTTTGGGATTCAAGTTCCTCCTCTATGAGGTGAAGGGGTTGATTCCCCTGAGCTCTAAGACCCTCTGGTCCAAAGATTCTATCGTGCATTTTACAGGAGACTTTTGACCTTGTTATCAGATGAACTACAGCCCAAGGATTGCTGACACTAAAGACGCGCTTATCCTTCTAAGGCTGCTCCCTTATTATTTTTCCTTACCTGCCAATTCCAAACACTTCCTGCTGAGTTATTTGTCCTCTGTCATTCCTTTATGCTGAGGAAACCACATATACTTCAGTCTAGAGAGGGTAGATCAGCGTCTTCACAGAATTCTTTCCAAGCCCTGCTGTCTTTGTTTAATCTGGCCCCCAGAGAGCTTCCACCTGAGCCTGTTTGAACCTCATTACTCTCCTAGGAAGGCTCACCAGTTTCTTGTCTCTCCTTTCCTACTCTCCTCTTAAGCAATGACATTCTTCTGACCTAATTCATCCTCAGTAAGATCTCTCCAATCCATCCTTCCTACTTCTCTACTTTCTTGCTGTTGTTTAATTCCAGGCTTAAACCTTCAGGCTTCCTTTAGCCCTGTATTTCTCGAAGCTGGCTACACATTAGAATATCTGGGATGCTTAAAATACAGATGCCTGGGCACTACCTCAGTTCAATTAAATCAGAATTTCCCAGACTTAAATCTGAGCTGGAATATTACTTAAAAGTCTAGAAATTCCACAAGAGATTGTAATGCTTGGTGAGGTTCAGAACCATTGCTGTCTAGACTTAAGGAGTCTCAAGTGGCGAGGATAAGCAAATCGAAATCACCTGGGCAGCTGGATACTCCTTACGCCCAGGGAGGTAAGTCTGGGCATGTGAAACAAGCGAGAGCCTCCCAGGTGGTTTGAAGAAGTCCCTTTATGAAACAAAGTTCTAGCTGAACCTCCAAAGCAAGATGGATCATTATACTTTCCTGCCGCCCACTTTAGCAGAGCAACCCAAGGATTCTTGTTGTGTCTTGCCACCCAGTTAATATTTCCAATCACAACGGGCAATGCGGAGAGAAAAAAAAAAAGCACTTGATAGAAAGATCCATATATTTTTCACTGTCTGCCCTAACTAGCCAGGTAACTACGGGGGAATCCCTTTCTCTCTCTAGTTTTCATTTTCCCCATGTGTAATAGAAGGTTATTGTATTACTAGAAAATACTAGAAAATCACTAAGCATCCTCCCTACTTTATTATTCTATTATTGTAAGGCCCACAGCCTATTGTTCCTCTCTCTGTTACACAAGTAGCCCTAGTTCTTTCAACATTCAGCTGATGACAGGCAATTCATCTGAGAAAATCTATTCACGACTCCTGGTAAAGACGGTCCACTGTAAACCAATAACTACTGCTGCAAAGACTTCTTCAAACTTCCTACTGCACCAAAAACTCTCTGCCTAAATTGCAGATCAGGCCTCTAAATCTCTGCAAAGATCTTCCCTGTCAGTGTCCTCTTATAGCAACTTCATCGGAAGCCAATCACCTCCTACAGGCAAATGCCTTTATGGACATGACTGGGAGAGACTTGTTTACGAATAGGCCCTCTGGCCTCACCCCTCCAGCTGTCCAGTGATGCACAGAAGGTAATTCCAGTGTGATTGCAGTGTGGCTGCTGGGAGCCTTCTCTTTGTTTGCTGTCTCTTAGTGTGAGATGGCTGAGTCTGTTAGGAGATGCTGGATAATGAATGTGTAGCAGAGTCTCTCCCTATCTCCCTATCTGCTCCCTGCCAGCCTCCAGTCTTCTTTTTTTTTTTTTTTTTTTTTTGAGACGGAGTTTCACTCTTGTTGCCCAGGCTGGAGTGCAATGGCATAGTCTCAGCTCACTGCAACCTTCACCTCCTGGGTTCAAGTGATTATCCTGCCTCAGCCTCCTGAGTAGCTGGGATTACAGGCATGTGCCACCACGCCCGGCTAATTTTGTATTTTTCGTAGAGACGGGGTTTCTCCATGTTGACCAGGCTGGTCTTGAACTCCTGACCTCAGGTGATCTGCCCGCCTCAGCCTCCCAAAATGCTGGGATTCAGTCTTCTTTAATGGAAGAGATGCACTATCTAAAGTTATTGGAGACAGGATGGTCTTTAAGGCCTTGTCTAATGAGAACATTCTATGTACAATGTATGAGAAGTTTTTTCACAAGTAAATGAAATATACTTAAGCCAATAACGATAATAAAAATAATATTTAACAGGATAAACATTTAAAATCAGGAGTGTTCACAAGCTTTGATCTTCCCTTCAATGATTCTTCCTCCTTGGCCTGGTTCTTTGACTTCTGTATCTGAGAATGATGGAGGGAGAAGACAGATGAACAAATTTAGCAATGATGCTTTAGTCTACCTACAAAACAAAGAGCTCTGAGATAGAGGTGGCGCGGAAAAAATGAAAACCTTGTGGGCGGAGCTTGCTGGGGGCAAGAATTTGAGACAGGGTTTGGCAGAGGAAAAGTGAACAGATTGTAGCTTGTGAAGGCAGGAGAGAAGAGTAAACAGTGAAAACTGCTACTGAAGATTACTAAATGGATCTTCTTTAATATCCTTTTAGAAACAGAATAAATGAGATTAAATGAATAAAAATCCTTTTAAGTTTTATGTGATTGTTCAATGCTTCTCAAATGCAGTACTTAGAGGACAAACCCAGGCTTTATCTACATTACAAGAAAGAAATTTGCTTTTTAAAGTTCATAGAGAAAAAGAGGAGCATAATTCCAAAGAAAAGCGCTCACGAAGGAGATCTGGCTCAAGAAAAGCAGAAGACTCTCTGAAATAGGGATCTACAAACTGCTACCCACAAAATTACTCTCATCTGTTTTTGCAGCGTGTTTAAGCCATGCTCATTTGTTTAGGTGTAGTCTATGACTGCTTTCAACCTGCGACGGCAGAGCTGAGTAGCTGTGACAGAGACCGCATGGCCTGCAAAGCTGAAAATATTCAATCTGATTTTTTACAGAAAAACTTTGCTGGACTAGAATCGAAGATAACATTTTATGGCATGATAATGCCATAAAATGGAGGGACTAGATGTGTTGATTGGTCAGGTAGAACTTTACAAAAGAAATCTGGAGGAATAAACAGATTTCTGATAAATCGGATGCAAAAAGAATAGATATGAAAGAGTGAATATGGGCACATAATCAAGGAGAGCCAACTGAGCATCATGGACTCTGCAAGCGCAGATTAGGAAGCTTATAACTAAGGACAAGTTTGAGTATTTTCAAAAAAAGCCTACAGATTCGTTTTAAAATAAATGATCTGAGTATGTACAAAAGAAAGTTGTGATTGCTAGGAGCTGCCTGGCTTCCCAAAGAACAAGTTCTCTCACTTTCACCAAACCGAGAACACCGTTTTTCTGTGGGCAGGTTTTTCCTTCGTGCGTCTATGGCTTTTGTCCTTGTCTGCATCTATGAGTTTTGTTCTTGCTGCTATTTTCCTCTTACCCTACACTTCAATTACGGCAACCGAGAAATTTGTGCTTTTTCATTCAGTTATGTCTGAGAGATGTCAGAGCTCCTCACAAAGAGCTAGAGACATTCATATTCCGAAGTATTCTTTATGTTCTTCACATATTCTTTATATTCTTATTTCTGTTAAATATACCCCTCTCCAAAAGTATAGGCTACATTGTTTTTTTGTTTTTGTTTTTTTAGATAAATGATTCAAAGTAAAGCTCAAAAGTAATTTCCATCTTTTTCTACCTTTCCCAAAAATGACAATCCCGTCTTACATGTATAGGTTCTCTACCCCCAAGGAAAACTGAATCACTTATATTAGTTGGCTAACTTAACAATATTATATGTTTACATGTTTCTTTAACAATTGAAACATTGAATTTCTAAATGATGTGATAAAGGTCTTTACACTTAGCCTGCTAAATGTTATTTATGCAGTATTTTCAGGTGATATGGTTTGGCTCTCTCTCCCCACCCAAATCTTGTCCTCACATGTCAGGGGAGGGATCTGATGGGAAGTGATTGGATCACGGTGACAGTTTCCCCCATGCCATTCTCATGACAGTGAGTGACCGCTCACAAGATCTGATGGTTTAAAAGTGTTTGGTAGTTCCCCCATTGTGCCACCCTGCAAAACACGCCTTCCTTCCCCTTTGCCTTCTGTCATGGTTGTCAGTTTCCTGAGGTCTTCCCAGTCTTGTGAAACTCTGAGTCAATTAAACCTCTTTTGTTTGTAAATTACCCAGTCTCAGGTAGTCCTTTATAGCACTGTGAAAACAAACTAATACATCAGGTTTATTTTTCCCTTTAAATAATTCATTCCAAAATAAACACAAGATCACTCCTATCCCAGGAACATGTGTCCCCTTATTCAATCATGGCTTTCTGGTCACTGCAAAGTTGTCCCTAGGAGTTTTCTCCACACACTTGGGAATCAAAATCCATCACTTGTAGATGCTTGTGATATATCCTTGTAGGTTACCCTCTTTAAAGATTGGCATTTGTTTTTGTTTTTCCAATATAGACCTTTCTCCATCGGCGCATTCTCTTATGTTGTTATCTTTCTTGAATAATTTTCCATTTTAGATTCTTGGAGTCTGACAGAAATCGTGGATTATATAGCAAGGTTTCTCATTTTTCCACATTAACACATTCTTTAATTCTATCCCTTGCATTTAATATGTTTCCTGTTACTACTAACTCTATGTCTTCCCTTTCTAAGCTCAGGGTAAAGACTGACTTTTGGAGGCTGGGTCCAATTTCAAGCTAAAAGAAAAAAGAACACAAAGAAAACTGCTTTAAAGGAAAGGGCTTATGCAGCACAGAAGAGATATCCTCAAGCCTAACTCCCAGATTTTGCAGAAGCATTAAGCAGCTTAGGGACTGAACAAGCATGATTACTTTTGGTTAATGAGACCAACTTCATTTAATCAGGATGTCTACAATCCTAATTTCAGATTTTATCTGTGACCTACAGGCTTGTGAGGTCATATTTTTAGTGTATTGAGTTTAAAGAAATTCAAATTCAGTATAGCTATATGAAAACAGTATAGCTGTTCTCACTTCTTATTCCATCCAGATGCTTCTGGAAGCAGTCAGCTTCCCAAATCTTAGCTAATAAGCCAATTATTATTCAAAGTTATTGTGTTTGTCAAAAGTTCCATGACACACTCTCTCAAGCTGATCTCTTGATCAGTGTGAAAGATGATATTTAGTACATTATTTATTATGAAATTATCTGTGATTGATCCAGATGAAGTATGTGTTTGCATGTTGGAAAGGTTATTAAATAGTGATAATAACTCTTTAATTTCAGAGATGTTGAAATATGGGAGCAGCTTTAGGACAGCAAACACTGTGTGTGTGTGTGTACATATTTGTTTAGTTCATATACGTGTATGTTGATATTTCAGTTGTTGCAATTGATAGTGTGAATTAGTTAGAAAGTTACTAAGAGGCTGGGTGCAGTGACTCACTCCTGTAATCCCAGCACTTTGGGAGCCCAAGGCAGGCAGATCACCTGAGGTTGGGAGTTCTAGACCAGCCTGGTCAACATGGTGAAACCCAGTCTCTACTGAAAATACAAAATTAGCTGGGTGCGGTGGCACTCGCCTGTAGTCCCAGCTACTTGGGAGGCTGAGACAGGAGAATTACTTGAAGCTGAGAGGTGGAGGCTGCAATGAGCCGAGATTGCGCCACTGTACTCCAGCCTGGGTGAGACAGAGCAAGACTCCATCTAAAAAAAAAAAAAGATACTAAGAGATTCTGATAGCTCTTCCTGGGAGAAGAAAAGTGCTTATCATGAAGTAGATGAACTGAAAAAATTTCAGATAAGATAGACTAGTGCCAAAGGGGAAAAAGAATGCAACTGAGGAACTGTTTGTTTATTTTGGTTCCTTTAAAAATGTTGGGCTATAAAATTCAGAATATCATAAAATTCCGCAGTCCTTTCCGAGTAAGAACTATGGATTTCTTGCATCTCCACTGTGTTTACTGATGTGAAAGCTGAAAAGTTCCTTTTCTAATGACACCATTCCAATGTTGGGACTGAGTGAGAAAGATGATTGGCAAATTCTCTCTCTTTAAAAGGGAAGGGATCATGGAAGTAGCATTTCCAGGGCTTTTTAAAAATGAAATTCAGCACAGAAATTATGGCATTCTTTCCACAAAGTCCAGTGACTAAGAATCTAAACAAATTTTATGGTGTAAAATCATTAAAACAAAATGGCCCTGAACAAATATGCTATCCCCTGGGGTTTGATCTCACTCAAGAGTAAATAAAAATATATTTTATAAAATTGGGCATTATACATAAAAGGGAGGTATCTAATACAATTACAGATAAAGAATACAAAGGTCAGTAACGGATGCATTGAGCACTGATTAGGAACATGACTTTTAGAAATGTGGTTTTGCCACATTACAGATGTTTGACTTGAACCAAGTTGCTTAAACTTTCTAAGCCTCAGTTTCCTCATATGGGGAACAGGAATAAAAATATTTAATGTGTTATATCGCTGTATGAGTAAATGAGATGTATATAAAGTTTTTAGTATAGTACATAGTGAGTACTGAATAAATGGTAGGTAATTGTTATCGCTATCTAAGCTAAAGTGGTCGAAAGTGAAATCCACATCCCTCTGAGAATAATGAGCTAAGGGATGGGCACAGAAGAGCATGGTTCAGTTCCTGAAGCCTCGGTGCTCACGTAGGCTTAGAATTATTTCTCAAACAATTTCATGGTCTCTTGATTTTTCTAACAAAAGAAAAACAAACAGACCAAATCAGTGCACAGAAATTTATACAGTGATAAATCTTTACTATTCCACAATAAGATTCATTGTGGTTTATGTACAGTATCCAAATTCTTCACATGGCTAGCTGCTCCAATTTTTAGCATCAGATTTACATACCATGGTGGCTATATCCCAAACCACCACAGAGACGGTTTCAGACTCACAACCTGTGACCTTATTAAGGGTATAGAGTAATTTACCATCAATGTCAGTTTGTAATTACAATCATCTTTTGCTGAAATGTATATACCTAATAGGTCTTAATGTTTATCAAGGAATATTCCCTAGAATAGCAAAGGTAGCACATTCTTAAGAGAGATCAAATCTGGATGTTATACCTTATCTTCTTCTAAGTGATCAGAACATACCCTCAATGCTTCCTGTTTTAGATTAAAAGATAATCACAGGAAAAAACAAATGCCATAATTTCAAAACAAATGCTATAATCAGCCTTCTCACACAAAATCTTACACAGATATTTCCCTTCTGGCAGCTCTCTTGTGTGGCTTTCCTACTCGGGGTGACTAAGAGGTCTAGAATCCTTCCATCTAGTGGCTTAGCTGCCCTGTAGGGCCTCAAAGATTTCTTCTGGGTCCTCTCTATTCAGCCTATGATAAAGAGAGGAGAGGAGACGGGAGGAGAAAGGGAGGAAACGAGGGCAAGTGAAGGGTCAGATGGTAATTTTAGGGCCACATCTGGAAGCAGCATGAAGCACCCTGCCTGTATTGCACTAGTTAGAACCAAGTCACATGCCCATGCCTAACTTTAAGGGAGGTTGGAAAAATATAGCTAACTGCGTGCAAGAGGAAAATAAAACAGTTTGCTGAACATACAGCACTGTTTCTCTCCCAGTGCTTCTCTGGTTGTGTAGAATTTTTGAGTTCTTGGATTTTTGTTCTATTTTGGTTTTTAGACAGCACTTTAAAAAAAAAGAGATGCCTTTTATATGAATGTGTACATGTATGTCTGCGTGTGTTTACGTACAATGACTCTAACTCTGAGAAGCAAGCTGAATTAACTCTTTGTCATTTATGGATGCCCTTCTTCAATACTCCCTCCTGAGAAACCAGGCCTCTCATATTTGAGACAATTTTGGAAAGATGTAAGGATAATCTCCAACCAAGGAAAACCTATCAGAAACTGTGGTGTACATCAGTGAGAGATACAATCTTGAAAAGGAGGCCTCTAAGTCACAACCAAGTCACTCAAACATTACTACGATGGACAGAAAAGAAACTTCTCAAAATTTCCGCATAATTGGTGTACAAACATACACTTTAACAGACCTCTGTCAAAACAAGATTTGTTTTTCGGTACTTGTCCTTGGATATTGACATTTCTGTATTATTCTCGGTTATATTCTGTTCTTAGGCAATGAGCCTACACTATGTGATGGGATAATTTCTGGAGCGATTGCTAAAACCTCATCTCTTTGCATATGTCTCTGTAAGCTTTCAGGACAAGTAGAGCTCCAGAACACCGGGAACATGATCACTTTCCCAAAAGTCATGGCAGAGAATAATAGAACTTGAAGGCAGAACTCTTAGAGGTTTAATAGTACCTTTCCCAAAGTCCACCTTATGAGGGTCCTGTGATGCTTTGCATCACACACACATACATACACATACACACAATTCCACTTACGGGGTGTCTTTAATTCGTCTACAGATAATCATTTGGCACTGAGGATCTGTGAATACCACATATAAAATGAAGAGCTGGAAAATCCAACTTTGTCTAAATTGCTTTTAGGTTTCAGATGTGTTAAGGATCAACAGAAACTATTAAAACCGTACTTTGGAGAGAATGAAGACCAGGTTTTAATCACTCTTTCCATACTGAACAAAAAATTTTTCACTTGATCATATATTTTCTAATTAGTGATTTGTAAAGCCTCTCAGACTTAGAAATTGATTTCCTACTTATTTTATTATATTATTATGGACTTATTTATTGAAATAATATTCAATTATAAAAGCTATAAAAGCATCAATTATAAAATTTATAAAAGCATCAATTATAATTATGAAGAGGGATATAAAGTTATTCACAAAATATACACCTAATATAATATTATAAGTTAAAAAGTTGGATTAGACTTGAACTTGTAATTTAATTGTTCAACTATGGTATATATAATACTTTTTTGGATTACTTTTGTTATTTTATGCAGGCTTCAGTCTCTAATCTTTTCAAAATTCAAAAATCAAATAAATTTGGGAGATGTGAAGCTTGACTTTCTGAAGTTAAAACTGGATCAGTTCATTGGAGATGAAGTACATTTGAGATTACCCCCTAAAACGTCTGGAATAAGATGAACTCGTTTCAAATGAAAAGAACTCAGCTGAGGAAAATGAAGTATTTATCCAAAAACTCAAGGACCAGAGGATGGTATCAAAGGCTAGTTTTCTGTCAGCTCAAAACCAGATGCTCATGTATAAATTGTTTACTCAAGCTCTGATAATTGGCCTCTTCCCCACTGTTGAAACAAGTTAGTAGTTTGTCCATTCATTCAGTAAACATTTACCGAGTACAGTTACTTGCCAGGCAGTGTGTTAAGTGTCAGAAATACACAGAATAAATAGAATGCTATAAAGCCCAAAGGCAGGGGTACAAATGGAGATGAAGTGGCCATAAAGCCTATTTTGAGGTTTTTGCATCTCAATCTATCTGACCATAAGCCAAATAATCAGGAATTCCAATCTGACCTCTCTGTCTATGCTCTGGTGGTCTGGGAGAATTCCCAGGCAAACCTAGCTCTTTCTTAGAGGTTTAAGATGTGGCAATAGTGGAATTTCCCAGCACCCCTGAGTCCAAAAACAGATGTCCCCATGTCACTTCACATGTCAGATATTTTCAATGGCTCCCTATCAAGATCAAAGCCCAAACTCAATGGCATGGTTCTGAAGATGCCTAATGATCTGAGCTTAAACTCATCTCATAACAAAACATAATTCATAATCCTACCTTCATTTCTGAAATAGTCCTTGCATTTTATAACCTTTCTCTTTGCTTACTCTGTCTTTCAATCTGAAACACCTTTCCATATTTGTCTTCTTATTGCTGTGATCTGAATAATTGTGTTCCCACCCTCACCCCACCAAATCTATATGTTGAAACCTAACCCCCAAGGTAATGATAGTAAGAGGTGGGGTTTTGAGGAGGTGATTAAATCATTACTGCCTCTCCTCATGAATGGGATTAGTGCTCTTGTTAAAAAGGCCTCAAAGAGCTGCTGTGTGCCCTTTCCACCATGTGAGGACAAAACAAGAAGGTGCCACCTATGAAAAAGCTGGTGCTCATCAGACGGAATCCACCGGTGCCTTGATCTAAGACTTTCCAGCCTCCAGGACCATGAGAATTTCTATTGTTTGTAAGTTACCCAGTTTATGGTATTTTGTTACAGCACTCCTAGTGGACTAAGACTTACTAATAACCTAGCTAATCTTCACTTCTTATCTCAGAATATTTCAGAAAACTTTCTTATTCGTCTCCAATCAAAAATGTCTTCTTCCATATTTCTGTGACAAACTGACCTCTGTGACTGAATTCTACCTTGTGCAATAGTTAGTTGTTTACGTGTCTGTTTCCTGTCCTCGTAAGTGAGGACAGGGAAATGCATTATTGTATCTCAGTGTCTACCACGTTGCCTATTGTAGTGTTTGTGCAAGGTATGTGCTCAATAAATGCACATCAATTTTAATTGTTCTGTGTTTTCCTTTTCCAGATTCAGTCCTGAAACTTTCCAGAAGAAAGTCGACTCGAGTCCTGCCTACCATTTAGCTACTACTTTTCTTCATGTGGCCTCCACACTTCTTCCACTTTTCTCCTTCATGCTTTTGCTCTTCCTCTGTCCATCCACCAAACCAACATGACAGCTTCCTATCATGGAAGTTCCATCAGTCTACCTATCTCCGCCTTATATTCTTTGCTCAAGCCCATACATCAGTGTAAGGATCCAGCTGGTATAAGATCATAAAAAGTGGATAGGCCTAACTGGAGACATTATACCCACATGAAAGAAAACAGGTTATATTTTTTAAATTGTCAGAGTACTGTAGGCTGTCAGTCATTATGGTACCGCTACAACACAAGGCAAGACACTATTCTGACAATTCACTGAATTTCTCCGTTCTCTACCCGTTTGTTTGCATTCTTCCCTCTATCTGGAGTACTTCCAGATTTATCTGTTAAACCCCTCTCTTCTTTAAAGCCTGGAGCCAATGTTACTTCATCCTTGAAATGTCTCCAATCCTCCAGGTAAAATTTATATTTTTTTCCCCATGTTCCTGTGGCACTTTTTAACAACTCTAGTGGACCACTCATCAGCACTCACCTCACGCGGGTACTATGAATGTATTAGCAGCCTTGTCTTACTAATGTTGTCATTGTAAACACAAAAATATACTTGCTAAAGATGAGGTAGAACCTCACCCAGCACAGGACCTTGTACACAGAAACCCTCAAGAGGAATTGTTGAATTAAATGCACACCTCTTCTATACCTACTCTGAGCAGTAGCAACCAGGTTCTTGGCCTAAATTCCACAAGGCTGGTTTCTGAAAAGCAAATTGTAGATGGGAAAATCTATGCTGTAAATGATTAAGTAATGGTTCCTGGCTCAACTGGAAGAACAGTGGCAACATCAAGGTCAAAAGTCTTATCTCTGACGACAGATGACCCCTACCATATTGCCTTAGACATGGGCACTGTAACGAATGTGTCTATATACTATTCCCAACCCTCCAAGAGAACAGAGAGGCATTATAATTGATGAAAACACTCTTGATATTGAACTTATTTATAGTTTTTGGAGAAGAGAGGGGCAGTTTGATGAGTGTGCTGTTAAAACTCTAGGAACTTGGCAGCAGTCAGTGCACAGGAATTCCCCCTGCTCTGCATTTTTTAACACTGCTGTGATTTGTAGACATCACTATTTAATGAAGCACACAGCTGTGTAAGAAGAGCAGGAGGTGGAGTTTGGCAGTGAAGGGCCAGCAGGAAATCTGGCAACCCATGTCATCTGGAATTTCCCTGACTCTGTTGAATCACCCCCCTCCTTCCATCACCCTCCTCTAGTTCAACCTTCAGGCACTCTCCAAGATGGCCATTTTAATCACATAAATAACTATGTAGAGAAATTGCAGTATAAGTCATGCACTTTAACGCATCTTTAGCAAGTATATTTTTGTGAGTCCAGGAACTAGAGTTGGACAAACCAGCAAGATAAAATAAGAAATGATCCAAAACTGCAACTAAAGCAGTAATGGAAATATTGAGGGAAGCTAAAAAAAAATCTATTTGGCTAACATTATAAATTAAGTATTTTAATTAAATTATCCCTGCCCTTTTCTATTTTAATTGCTAACATGTTTCCAAAGCAGAAATCTGAAAGCTGAGAAACTGAGTGGTGACCTGTAAAGCTGAGTTTTGTAGCTGAGTTCAAATCCTAGCTCAGTCACATATTGATTATAAGTTCAGGCAAGTTATTTTGCCTCTTTCAGCTATATTTTTCTCCTCTACAACAGGGAGGTAATAATATCTATCCCCTAGGCCTGTTAGGAGGGTTACCTGACAAACTATACTTAGAAGGGACACAGTGAAGGTATGTTTTCTCTTTTCCTTTTCTCTCCCCATGCCTTTCCCTAACATATACACAGACTTCTGTGATTTAATAGTATAGTCTAAGTCTAGTGAAACATGGACCATTTTTGAAAACATAACAAATTCAAATAAGTACTTGACATCTGGAGTGTCACACAACCCCCTATTTTTGCTATTACTAAGTAAATGATATGGTTACAGTGTCTTTAAATAACTCAAAGCATTTATTGATAAATATGTTTATTCATTTATAAAATATTCCTAAAAAGTATAAACAAGGTAATGCATGTCCATCTTATGGATGGAGAAAAAGTGAGCAAAGGTTAAGTTGTATAACCCACCTTCAAAGGAAAACCACAATCCTGAGTTATATCATCCCTTACTGTAGCTTATGCATATTACATTGCCTCCCATGTATGCCTCCTAAAGTGTCCTCTTAGGAATTATAAATCAGAGAACAGGACTAATGATCTGAAGAACATTTATTGAGGACAGCATAAATGTAAAAAGCAACTGTAATTCTTTTTTATTATTATTATTTTTTGAGATGGAATCTTGCTCTGTTTCCCAGGCTGGAGTACAGTGGCACAATTGTAATTCTTTAAAAAAGCAAATAAAAAAAGTTCTCTTCAGTGCATTTTCCATTAAGAATAAATAACATAAAGCTGTCTTAAATAAGACAAATTTAAAATAAAAATGAAGACAAAGTTGTAATAGTATGCTTCGGTTTCAGACTGTGGGCTCCATAGTGGAAAAATAAAAGAAAAAAATCATAAATAGGACAACAGAATGATGAAGGGATTAGACAGAAATATAACCTTGATGTTTGTTAAAGTTCCATGAAGCAAAGCTATAACAAATTTATTAATTCAACTCTTATGGAAAAAAAGGCTATTTAGATTCAGAATAGAAAACCATCATAATAATTTGTTCTAAAAGCAAATTTAAAATCATACCAAAAGGGGAAAGTAGTAATTTATTTCATATTGTATCTTCCTTGTTCTCAAAAAAGCTGAGCAATAATTACATACAAAAATTCATATTTCAGCTGGGGTGTACATTTACATGATGTACAAGAAAAATAATATACCGTAAGATAATAGATTAAAAGTGAGATGATGAAATAAAACAGCAAACAAGGATGAATCTACATAACTCTATGGGGATAATACTGAGACATACCACAGTAAAATATATTCTAGGTATGTAAGAGGCTTGCTTTTGGTGGAAACTGTGAAAAAACAAACTGACACTCTAAAATTTCTTGAACACAACGTAAAGGCTCTTAACTCTCGTGTTCTAGCAGCGTCTCTGAGCCGTGAAGCAATGTATGGGTATAAAGAAGTGTAAGAGGAGTAATCCTATTTTAAGTATTATAAAAAATGAAAGTCTTCCTTCGCATATTATTTTTTTTAGCAGTTCAGGCGATGTTCATTATAGATTCTAGTAGAATAGTGGATAGTGACAGAATTAATGAATGAAATCTGTGTCTTTGAGTTCCAGGTGGGTTTAGGGGTTCAAGACCCTGCCCAGTCTACTCTTAAAAGCACCCTTGCACGTGCTTCCCTTTATAACCTGTTCATTCGTGGTCAGCAAACATGCTTCACAGCTCTATTTATGTCAGGTACCACAAGCCACTTTGGCATGCCATCTCTCAGTAAGGACATGTCATTTGAGGTTTTCCTCAGAAATTAGATGCATCCATTCCAGAGAAGAAATTAATCCACCAAATTAAATACTGCTGTATGCCAATCATACAGTTTAGGTTTTGGCACAACTTGTATAAATGACCGAACCAAAAATCAGGCTGTAGCTAACAAACAAACGAGAAAACAAAGATAGGTTGTGGTTTCTTTGAAACTGTTGTTCACGAAACAACAGGTTGATTTCCTTAAGTCCGTGTATTTCTCATGACTGCTACTACTGGCAGAGACATTGTTTGCTGAAACTGGTTCCAAGTTCGAAGTTAAAAGATTGTACAAATTGAATTCAATGTTAGTAAACCATTTTTAAGCTTAGGTATTGTCAAGGCTGCTTTAAAAGATGATTTTTCACTCTGCTGATTGAGATCATGAAAACAATTTAGTGGGCTACAGCCAGCTTAAGAAAATAAAGAAGGAACGAAAAAAACATAGATGACTCTGAAATAGAATAAAATGCAATGGAACAACATGGAATATATCAGATTTCACTGCATGTAATATGAACAAGTGTTGTTTTATGGAATTTTAGGATTCACCTTATAGATACTTGCATGTCTTTGTATATGTATGTACGCAATGTACAATGCCACATAAATAGTACTTTTATTATAGCTAGTGGTCAAAAATATTGGAAAGCCACTCTAAAAAATAGGTAAGGTCTATTTTAAATTAACAAGAAGTATACATAAGTAACTTTCTTAAGTTCTAAATTTAGGCAATAAATTTGCCTTATTGATATTTAATTTATTCTATTTGTGGTTATAATGGTTATGATGTTAGTATTAACATTTAGAATAATATTGTTTTTTAAAGTAATCATTTTCTAGGATAATAATCTAAATTTTAAATTAGCAGCATTCTGCTCAGGAAGGTTTTACTATGACATATGTAAAAGAGCAAAAATTTGATTATGCTATAGACATAAATATATCCTTATCCTCTGACACAGCAAACATGTCTGGGAATATCTCCAAAAGAAAATTTGTAAAACAACAAAAATGTACAAATGTATATAGATGACGACTATAGATTTGTTAATAATAGCAAAAAGAGTATATAATTCACCTACAATTCAACATAAAAGTTTGGGTTTATAATATTCTGGCAAATCTACATAGTACAATATTACATACAGTAATTAAAATGATTACTCTGTGGCAAATTCAGAAAAATGAATATACAATCCATTTAAGTAATATAATTTTATCAGTGCTGTGATTACAGATATGCAAATACTATGCAAGCATTTAGCAAGATTTTGGAAAGGAACAGAAAAATAGAAATGTTTAATTTGCTGAAGTGATAAAATAGTAGATGGTTTTTAAAAAATTCCTTTTTTAGATAGTATTATCATAAAACTGTACTATTAAAAATGATCATGTCTTAGTATGGTTCTAAGATACAACCTGTGTTGACAACAATTAGCAAAGCTAAAATGCTTCATCTGTATATACACTGCTAAAATCTTATGAAAGTGAGCTAGCAAAAGAACACTTTTACGAACCATAACAGAATAAATCAAGACCTGTTACACAGCATGGGGATCTTTCAGCGTGTAGGAGAAATTGTATAAAATGCTGAAGATTGTTTCTCCTGGATTTGGATTGTCTATTTGGACTCTCCATTGAAGTGTCAGAGATCTAGAGTCAGAACTACTATTGCCTTAGGCAATGTTACAAGTCTTCTCTGTGATCCTCCCTTATCTATCAAACAAAGCTGGTGATAACCTGTGTCCCTTGGTCTTAGAGTTTTAAATTCGCCTGGCTGATACATAGGATATAGCAAATTCTGAGTCTGATTTATTGGTACTGGTTGGAAAAAAAGTTTCCCTGCTTGAGATGTATTGCTGGATGTCACAAGATGCAGAGAGCCCACGGCAGAAGATGGGAAGAGTCTCCAAGGGAAAAAACAGAATTAAGAAGTAAATTCACGGCCGGGCACGGTGGCTCACACCTGTAATCCCAGCACTCTGGGAGGCCGAGGCCAGCGGACCACAAGGTCAGGTGTTCGAGACCAGCCTGGCCAACATGGTGAAACCCCATCTCTACTAAAAATACAAAAATGAGCCAGGCATGGTGGTGGGTGCCTGTAATCCCACTACTTGGGAGGCTGAGGCAGGAGAATCACTTGAACCCAGGAGGCGGAGGTTGCAGTGAGCTGAGATTGTGCCACTGTACTCCGGCCTGGGTGACAGAGGAAGACTCCGTCTCAAAAAATAAAAAATAAAATAAAATAAAATAAAGAAGTAAGTTCACAATGGCAAGCTGATTTCTCTTTTTTTCTAAAATAATGTTTGTCATAATTGTTATACTGTGTAACAACTGTTTGTATTTGTGGGGGAGGGTGGGCTGGTGGAGCTGAAACCAGGGGGCGATTATAGATTAATACGATGTGATATAAAGATTTTCTCCATATTTGAAATGCACAATTCAAAGCAGAGTGGGAGAATTCCACACTTTATTAGACATAGTATATGCATGGGCACTACAGAATTAATAAATTTTTCCTTAATTTGTAAATCAGGTCAACATTAGGCTTCTTTATGGATATCCCAGTCCCTGAAGTATCACAGTTACTGTTAAATGGCTGCTGGCATTGTGAATTCACAGTAGACTGATACTTTCTCCCTCATATAATAAGCAATTTAAGGTGGCAAATGATCTCCTTTCAGGTCTAAGCCAGTGTTCCTTTCTACCTTTTGACATACAAAAAATCTTAAACACACCTGGAGAATTCAGTGTACCCCCCTTGAGAATATTTTTCTTTATCAAGGTTCTTGAAAACAACAGATTCCTTTTAAATTTTCTAAATATAAAAGTATATATTATAATCAATATGTTCTTTAAAACTCCATATGCTCTCCCATTGACTAGAGGTTCTGATCTGGGATGGGAGGTGTGCACCGTCTAGGTGAGAAGGCTGCTTCGCACTCAGGAGCAACTTCAGGCACCATAAGGATGTGTTTTAGGTATTACCAACCACAGGCTAAATAATCATAATGAAAAGAATTGAATAAGAATGAAAAGAAAAAGAAAAGAAAGAAATGAATAAGAATGAAAAAAGAATAAGAATGAAAAGCATTGAAATGAAGAAAAAACTCAAAGTTACTCATTACTTACTATATGCTAAATACTGGGCATTATCTCATTGAGACCTTATACTAATCCTATAGGGTAGGTCCTATTACTATCCCCATTTTACATATGAGGAAACTGAGGCTCAGAATGGTTAGGCAATTTGCCTGTAGGACACATCCAGTAAGAAGAGCTGAGGTCATACTCATTCTGATAAAACATCTAAGCTCTTGAGTCTGCACTATACAGCTTCTCAGATAGCTTGAGCATTGAGAAACCTGGGTTGTTAGTTGCTAAATTAGGTTTTTAATGATGACATGTTATTTATACAAATATTATACATATGTAAAAAATATTGAAGAAAATCATACATCTGGGTGAATGTAAATTTAAAAATCATAGCATTTTACAAATATTTGGAACACTAGGTTTCTGTGATTTTAATGCTTCTCAAGGAGAAATGAAGTGATAAACCACCTGTAGGAATTATTCTAGCTGGCTAGCTGGATTTACAGGAATTTACAAAATTTTCATGGATGAGAGATTTTAGCCTATTTTATTCATGTTATTCTTTCAAATCTTTTAAAAAGCATTTTCTAGTGGCCAACACTCTGTGCCAAGCTCTAAGGAAACAAAATTCAGTGAGAGTATCCGAATTGCGAAAAATTATATACAATTTAAAAGAATGCAGGTAACCTATTCTGTCGAGGAGTATTTATTGAGAGCCTATTCTGTGCTGAGCACTGTGCTAGGCCCTGAGGAAATAAAGCTCTGAATAAAAGAACCTTGTCCTTCCTTAAATTTATGGCCTAGTCACGAGATAGACATTAACCAAGCACAGTAATTGCTCTCATACAACTTTGACAATTGCATGAAGAAGAAAACAGAGGGTACATTGAAAGCAGGTATTAGGGGAGTCTAAGCCTGGTATGAAGGTATGTTTCCCTGAGATCCTGGCATTTAAAGTGAGATCTGAACAAAAGGTAGATATTATTTAAATGGTGGGCTGTCTAAAAAGCTGGAGAAACTACTGTGTAAGCTAGGGGTGGCTTCACAAGGGAAGTAATGAAAACTGAGACTTGAAATGTTAATTCAGTATTACCATGTAGAGAACCAGAAAAAGAACATTCTGGAAAGAAAAATAGCGCAAACCAACATCACCTTACTACTTAACCTTTTAGGTTGGAGCAGGACAGCCACACACATATACACACACACTATTGCCTACAGGCAATCATACTTTTCTCCCACCATTGTAGCTCTTATCATCTAGCCTATTGCGCAGGGCTAGCCTGAAGTGTAGGTAGTATCTGGTTAGTAAGTGGAAACAGGATATGTATGGCTTAGTTGTCCAAATGTGAACCCAAAGAAATGTTCTCTGGGACAGGGAACAACAAAGTGTCCTTAATTCACACTGAAGTGTAAGTGATAACTATAGAGTCCTTTCTAGTAAGTGAATGTTTATTAGAGAACTTGAGGCTATCTCACTGACTGTAGACTCTCCATCAGAGGCCAGGTTGAGGTTGTGTAGAGTGTGGTGGTCTGGTGTGGTAGAGAACTGTGTTTTGGCCTCTGTTTTCCCAACAACTCACTGTATAACTCTGAATAAGTCATGATCACTTTCTTAGTTTCTATTTCCTTGTCTTTAGAGAAAAAGATACAAATGAAATTTCTCTAAATTTTCCTATAGAATATTGACAATGCTGTGACCAAAATATGGGGTGTTAGTGCACTTTCTGGCTCTTCTCTGTATTAGTATAGTATGTAAGGATCTGGATTTAGAAAACTGCTTTTATTTAAAGTTCTAATGACTCTGCCCTCTACCTTTTCTTTCAATCTCATCTTATGCACACCCTACTCAAACTGGCAGCCACCTGCCTTTTCTTTTCTTTTTCAATAGGAAGACCTACGGATTGGGTCCCTAGAAAATAGCATCAGGGAGAGGTCTATCTATCTATCTATCTATCTATCTATCTATCTATCTATCTCTCTATCTATTTTAGACGGGGTCTTACTCTGTCACCCAAGCTGGAGTGCAGTGGCACGATCTTGGCTCACTACAATCTCCACCTCCCAGTCTCCTCCTGCCTCAGCCTCCTGAGTAGCTGGGACTACAGGCGCATGCCCCCACGACCAGCTAATTTTTCTATTTATAGTAGAGATGGGGTTTCACTATTTTGCTCAGGCTGGTCCCAAATCCCTGAGCTCAACAAATCTGCTGGCCTTGGCCTCCCAAAGTGCTGGGATTACAGGCGTGAGACACCGTGCCCGGCCTGAGAGAAGTTTGTGAACATGGAGTGGCCTTTGTAGTTAGCCCTGATCCCAGTTCTGATTGCACCACTCATCAGCTGGCTGGGAGCAAGTTCCTTAAACCTAGCCTAGTTTTTCTGATCTGCAAAATGGAAATGACAATGGCACCTACCTTGCAGATTCAAGAGGATTAAATGTGATAATACATATGAGGCACATTGCACA
This sequence comes from Pan paniscus, assembly GCF_029289425.2. Classification (NCBI taxonomy): domain Eukaryota; kingdom Metazoa; phylum Chordata; class Mammalia; order Primates; family Hominidae; genus Pan; species Pan paniscus. The sequence continues at coordinate 187,568,592 of NC_085926.1, read as the reverse complement.
ATGCCTGGCACACATTGCCTGAGCCAGTGCCTAAAACCTGTTGTTAATGATGTGATTTATTAATTTCTTGCTATTCTTTATACATATATTATTTCCAATCATATCAATGGTGCTGTAAGATAAAACTTATTTCAGCCACTTTACAGAAGCAGAAAAGGAGCATGAAAGAAGTTTACGTTTCCTAAGATCACATTTCATGTGACAGAGGTAAAACTCAAATTCATGTCTGTACTTTTTGCTCTGCTCGATCCTGAATATTTACCTTTTTAAAAACAGTGTAGCATCCATGGTAACCTTCTGCACTGCTCAACCTCAACTTTTCCCTCTGGCTCTTTCCTGTGGCATGTGCCCTGCTCATTATACCCTTGGCAGGGCCCAGGCTGGCTTCCTTGGGACCCAGGCAGGAGAGGAAACATTTGGAATGCACCACAGCCAGAGTCCTGCTTATCTTCTGAATGAGTAAAGAATTTAAAGCTGTAGGGAAGAGGTGATTTACCAATCAAACCTCCTCTTCTACAAGTCAAGAAACAATGGTGAGATAATCTACGACAGCAAGGAAAAAGCTCCCTAATACCCTAAATCCCAGAGAAGCCCCTGGAGGGTTTCAAATTTGAATCATTTTGGCTTAGAAGGAAGTTAGTTTCAAATGAACCTTTGGAAAGTTGAGATTCATTGTCAATAAATCTTCCCTGCAGTTTCTGTCTGATGTTTCACATTCAGTTAAAACCTTTAATTCCCTCAGGGAAGCTACTAAAACAACAAGAGGCCCACTAGAGAAGCTCAGTAACTAACCCACCAAAGCAGCTCCAGAACCAGAAAAACCCCAAGGGCCAATTCAGCAGGACCCAGACTCTGGTGCAGGCCTCCAGGGCTAGTGTTAAGAATTCTCTGGCCAACTCAGTAATACTAGGCATTTTGCAGGCTCCCTAAGATAATGCATTTGCCCTCAGGAATTTCCAACTTGCAGACAAGTTACACATTTATTTAATTTCTTAAGGTAAATTGTGTATGTGGTGTTCATCTACATGGAAAAAGAAGAAAAAGAAAGAAAAGATTAGAAACAAAGAGAGGTCCTTCAGATTTGAAGAATACACTCAATTAATTGTACTGAACATGACCGTGGGCCAGGTATTATCACCTCTGCTTCAAAAAATAGGAAAGTACAGAGACAGTGAGGAATCAATCCCAGGTCACTTATCTAGTAAATGATAGAAAAGGAATGGAGCGCCATATCAGAACATTTAACTCTAGGCCTCTTTGCATTGGACCATGTGAATTTTTGAACTTTCCCCTCCATTTTCTGTTGGAATAAATATGATCCAAATAGGTACTCTTTTGTATTCCTCCCACATTTCCTGCTGAACTTAAAAATTACATATATATATAACATATATATAAAATTACATATATATACATATATCTCCTCACATTACTGAAAATCAGTTCTCATACACCCTCATCTCCAGCTTCCTGAAAGGTGGCTTCTCATACTCAGTTGGACTTTGCCTTGATTTCTTGTTCATGTTTAGATACCTCACTTAAATAACTACCGTAATCCCTTCTCTGGAAGACTCACTCCTTCATTTACTGTGATACTCAGACATACGGAAAAATGAATTTTCATAGCTTTCACATCTTCACAGAAACAGACTAATTCTTAATTCCCTTTCATTAGAGATAATTCTTGAGGAGCATGTACTGGAGTTCTGTTAGTCCATTCTCACGCTGCTATTAAAGACATATCTGAGACTGAGCAATTTATAAAGAAAAAGAGGTTTAATGGACTCTCAGCTCCATGTGGCTGGGGAGGCATCACAACAATGTTGGAAGTTGAAGGAGGAACAATCTGCAGTTTCAAAGCCTATCTCTCATTTTAGAAAATTTGAAAATATTAAATTATCCTTTCTAAAATCACATATCACAGATTTTCTGGTTTGGATGGGCCTTGGTAGCGCTTTTAACCAGGATTCATTAACATTACTTTTGTAATACATTTACTTTAAAAGAGATTTGGGTGATATTAATATGATCCATACCTTTTTATGTTCCTAGCTTGGTATGTTGTGATTATTACCATCCCATCCCAAACATATTCCTAAAACATCCCTGGAACATTCAGAGGATGTAAAAGAACTCATTATCTTAACTTCAGAAGTGGGTAAGTCAGTGCTACTAGACACTCCTGTTTCCAATTCTCTAGGTACCAGCTGCTCACTGGAGCACATCGCAATTAAGATCAAAATGGAAAGTTTACCCCGCCCACATCAAGGGACATAAGGACATGTTATTGTGTTATAGCTACCCAGCAGTAATTCCCATTAATCTCTGATCCTGAATGGTGATGCCACATTCTAGCCATGATACCCATCTACCTACCTACCTCATATTAGAGCTCCAGCATCTGCAACTAGGAAATTACCATGTACTTTATTTCCCTTCTTCATGTGGGGCTTCCATTTCTCATACGCAATTTTGGGATATTAATAAGTACTTGAGCAGTAGTGCTATAGTGAGAAACAAATGAGATGGAGTACATGGAAGCAGCAAACACTGGGACTGACCTAGAGTAAGGCATTCAGTAAGTGTTGAAACTGAAATCTATGAATGATGGCACCATTTTTTTCATAATGCCTGTATTACTTAAGATGGAGCTGTAACAGAAAACCATCCTGCTGGCTTTTCCTCTCATCACAATGCTGCCCTACAGCTGCTGTTTAACAACCTCAATTGGAAAAATCAAAATGATCATCTTTAGGAGCCTCTGGGAAGGCATTTAACCTCAAGTTATTGCACAACCTGTTGATCCACCTTTTATCAAAGCTCACTCCAGACACTTCAAATGTCCATGAAGATTAAGCAACTAAGACTTCTTAAAGGCACAAGGGGATTTATCCACTCAGCACTGCAGTCAGACAAGTGTTCCTCAGTCACCAAACAGCATCAGCGCACATAACTCTTTTGTTTCTAAAACAAGATACTGCGAAAGCTGAGATAAATTAAAATACATTTCTTCAGCAGTTAAAATCCATGTTGGTAAATATTTGTGTAAGGAATCATAACTCGAGCTTCATTAACTATTTAATGTTGAAATTTAAAATATGAAGAATAGTTTCTTTTCCTTTTTTTCTTTGAGAACAAGCAAAAAATTTAAATTATCTATAATAAAAGAAGTGACATTAATCAAATCAGTGATGGTATCCATAAAGCTATGTCAAGATATCTAGATTTACAGTTTCATAAATGCTAGGATTTTTTTTTAAACAAATATGCTAGTGCCATTTTTACCAGATATTAACCTATGTTAATGAAGGGCAGGTAGATCCTACTTTCCTAGTATTTAGTCATTCTGAATTTCTTATATCATTGTTGTGGATAAAACTACAGACAACTGGATGATGGGCTGATGGTACTTGCATTCAGGCTCAATGTTTTAGAATCATTTAATGCATTCTCTAAGTTCCTCTCCAACTCCAAGACAAAATAGGAAAAAATATGTCCAAACTTTTAATTTCTTATTGTTCCAATTTCATGGGACAAGTTAATAAAATATTTTTTGGACATCATGCTAGCTTGTAGAATGTGGAGACTTGCACATGAAGAGCAATAACTTTGAGTCAGGAGAAATAAGTGAATTTAAGTCACATTAGTCTTGGGACCTGAGGCAAACCTCAACTTCTCTCTGTTTTAGTTTCTCCATGAGTAAAATAAGGGTATTAAGAGCAACTTCAGAGGGTTACTGTGAGTGTTAAAATGAGGCAGTAAGCATGGAACACTTTGGACAGAGGAAATGCTCACTGTATTGTATGAAGGAAATAATTTACAGGAAAATTGATCTTTCTTTCCTACTTGATTGTAAGCTTTGTGAAAGGAGGAACCATGTTGGCCATTTCATCACTATGTGCCTGGGAGCTAACCATGGTCAGCACTTGGCAGGCATTCAATACTAGTTTAACTCAATATACTTGCATTCATGTCTGTTATTCTGTTTTGTACCAATAGAATTTCTGTGAGACAAGTATAATAGATACTATTCTTCCTATCGTACACTGTAATTTCCACAATATTATAGCTCTGTATTCAAAAAAGCAATATCCATTTTTCAAATATTGTGTAAAATATTATCTTGACCTGTAACTTAAATATTATATGGTTTAGATATGATCAATAGGCTCTTATTTACAATGTGAACAACAATGCGCTAAAGAATATGAGTTCTAGGATGTAATAAATTATTTACGTAATTTACTACATGCAGATATTCTTCTAAGAACATACATGTATAAGCATATTTAATCCTCACAAGACAGATCTTACTATTAGCCTATTTTACAGATAGGCAATGTAAAGGAGAAATCTATATAGCATCTCATGGATAATTAAAATGTAAAGCTGGACAGTTAACACAGGCATTCTGGCTTTAGAAAGGTATCATTACACTCTCTATTCCCCCTTCGAGAAATAACACATAGCTTGCCTTAAATAAAGGAATGATTGCCACCTCTAATCGAGATGGAAGAAACTGAGAAAAATAAGAGAAAGGAAGGAGTAAATGAGTAATTATTGAATTTCTAGAGACATTTCAATGTAAACTTTTAAAAATTATTCACTCACATAAACAGACTAAAGAAGATAAATAGGCTCTTATTAATTGATGGAGAAAAAAATCATTTGACAACATCCGATATCCATTTATGACCAAAAAGTCTCAGGACATTGGGAGTATAGGAGAAATTCCTCAACTTGACATAGAACACCTACAAAAAACCTAAACCTGATGTGTAATGGTACGAAACTGGATGCTTCTTAAAATGCTAAGAATGAGAACAAACCAAGGATGTCTTTTATCACCAGTCCTATTCAACATTGTCCTGGAAGCCCTAAATAGTGAAGTAAAATAACAAAATCATATTAAAATACACAAATTGAGAAGAAATATATAAAACTGGTTTTATTCACAGATGACATGATTGTCTATATAGAAAATCCATGGGTCTTCAAGTACCTCTTGAAACTAATAAGCAACTATAACAAAGTCACAAAATACAAGGGTAATATACAGAAATTGCTTTCCTATGTGTCAGCAACAAATAAAAATGAAAATTTATAGAAATTTATAACAGAACTGAAAAAAGAGAAATATTTAGCTATAAATCCAATAAAATAAATACAGGATCTATATGCAGAAAAGTATAAAACTGACAAAAATTCAAGCAAGATCTAAATAAATAGAGATATGTTTTGCATTGATGGGAGAGGAGACTCAATACTGTCTAGATGTTAGCTCCTCCCAACTTGATGTATACATCCAAAACATTCCAAATTAAAATCCTGGCAGGTTATTTATTTTTTTTGAGATATTGGCAAACTCACTCTGAAGTTTATGTGGAGAGACAAATGATCTGGAATATCCAACACAATACTGAAAAAGAAAAAAATTGGAGGATTCATTCTACCTGGTTTCAAGACATACTGTAAAGTGCGGTAATCAAGACATTTGGTATTGACAAAAGAATATATTTACAGATCAATGAAACAGAATGGAAGGTTCAGATATATATACAGACCCATACAAATACCATCAACTGATCTTAGGCAAAGAAGAAAAAGAAATTCAATGGAGAAATATTAGACTTTTTTTTCAAACAAATGGTGCTGAAACAATCGAGTGTCCATATGCAAAAAAAAAACAAACAAACATTGAACCTAGACATACACCTTACATCTTTCACAAAAATTAACTTAAAATGGATCATAGAACTCAATGTAAAAATTTTAAAAATATAAAGAATGTCTGGAAGAAAATATGGGAAAAATCTGGACCACTGAGTTTGTTAATAAATTTTTAGATAAAATGTATAATCTCAGAAATAAAATAATTGGTAACTTAGACTTTACTAAAATTAAAACCTTTTGTTTTATAAAGGAAACTATTAAGAGACTAAAAAGACAAGCTTCGGGCTGGGGAAAAGTATTTGCAAAACACATATCTGATAAAGGGCTTACATCCAAAATATACAATGAACTCTTAAAATTCAACAATTAGAAAACATTTTAAAATCGGCAAAAGATTGTAACAGACACCTCAACAAAGTACATATCAAGAAGGCAAATAGGCATATGAAGACATTTTCAACATAATTTGTCATAGGAAAATAAAAGTAAAACAATGAGACATCTCAATATACTTATTATAATGGCTAAAATATAAAAGACTGCCAAGCAATTGCTGGTGAAGATGTGGGGCCAGAAGGACTCTAATTCATTGCTGGTGAGAATGCAAAATTGTATGTGTACTTTGGAAAGCAGTTTGACAGTTTCTTACAGAGCCAAAAATGCCCTTACTATAGAAGATTCACCAATTATGTTTCTGGATATTTACCCAACTGATTTAAAACTTACATCTACGCAAAAACACACATTGGAATGTTTATAGCAGTTTTATTCATAATTACCAAGAATTGGAAGCAAGCAAGATGTCTTTCAGTTGGTGAATGAATACATTGTGGTATATCCATACTACGGAATATTTTCAGCAATAATAGTAAATGAGCTATCAAGCCATGAAAAGATGAGGATTAATCTTACAGGTATACTGCTAAGTGAAAAAGCCAGTCTGAAAAGGCTACATACCATATGATTCCAAGTATATGACATTCTGTAAAAGGCAAAATTATAAATAAGATAAAGTGATTAGTGGTTGTCTGGAACTTGGAGTTGGTGGCAGGGAAAGGATGAATAGATGAGTATAGGAACCTAGGGCAGTGAAACTCTTCTGTATGGTATATTCATGGTGGATACATGACATTATGGGTTTATCAAGACCCATAGAACTTTATAGCACAAGAAATGAACCTTAATGTGTGCAAATTAAAAACAAAATAAAATACAAAGGAGGTCAGGAAATCTTGGGATGGAATGTAGAATGTGATAAAATATTCTCACTATGTTACAAATATATGAAACAACCTCACTAAAGAAGTGGAAGGGAGGAGACACTCACTTCAGTAACTCTGAAGTTAGCGAATCTATAAAATTTAACGTAAAATGAACCGAATGAACGATATATAAGCACTGTACTTTACTTGATAAAATTATTTTCCACAGGCTACATTTTAACAATTCTGAAACCACTATATATGTACACTGTGATAAAACAATTAAGTAAATGGATGATGCGTGTATGAGAGCGAGGTTTTTCACTTTAGTGTGGGAGGATACAGAAAAACAAGGCAAAAAGGCTAGAATGATCCATGTGGTTGAATAAAAGTTGGAGAAATCAGCATAGGTACAGCTAGTTCCATATAGAAATACTTATAGATATGTGCATATACATGGGTCAGTATATACCCATATATTTCCTTGCTCTGTCAGCTGAGACAGCCTAGAAGCAACAACACCCAGCAGCAATGAGAAAACCTAATGCCCAGTTCTTGGTTTCTAAAACTATCCTCCAATAAAAGAAACCAGAGATCCTTGGATAAGTAGCTGCTTCTATGACTGAAGCAGGACATATATAAGATGAGCCTGAAACATCTTGTAGCACCACAAATTAAAGAAAAACAAACAAACAAACAAAAAATTTAAAACCATGCTCAAAATAATATGAGTATGTCAAAGGGACACAGGAACTAACTGAAAGAGCTTTCAATGGCCAAAACTGGAGCAATGGAGCAAGGAAATAAAGTAGTATTTAATTATATTCCAATGTATAACATAACTATCCATGAGTTTATAATGATATAAATATTCAGATACATTAACAAAAGTGAGAAAAAAGACGTCTCCCATGCAGAAAAATTCCAAATAATTTAGGTAGATATTCTACCCTCAAGAAGATAGAAAATAACTCTCCACTCTTAAAGAATAGGCTGTCAAGGTGGGCAGGTCACCTGAGGAGTTCAAGACCAGCCTGGTCCAACATGGTGAAACCCCATCTCTACTAAAAATACAAAACTTAGCCAGGTGTGGTGGCGGGCATGTGTAATCCCAGCTACTCAGGAGGCTGAGGCAGGAGAATCACTTGAACCCTGGAGTTGGAGGTTGCAGTGAGCCAAGATCGCGCCACTGCACTCCAGGCTAGGAGACAGAGCGAGACTCTGTCTCAAAAAAAAAAAAAAAAAACAAAAAAAAGCTGTAAATACTGGCCTCCTTTCAAAGAGTATGGCATGGAAAAAGAGGAAAAAAGAGTTAACCTCAAAGTGAAAAAACCTAACAAACATGACTCAGCCAGGTGATCAGTATTACCATCAACAGTGAAAATTCATGTTGATAGTATGTACCCTTAATATAATGTGTTGAAAATGGCACTTTACCTGCATGGTCTTCCTCCCCAAAGAACATAAACCCAGGTTTATCATTAAAAAATGCAAATTCTAATTAAGGGGCATTCTATTAAATTTCTGAACAGCATACCTTAAGACAGTCAAGGTTACCAAAACCAAGAAAAGTATGAGAAAATATCAAAGCCAAGGGGAACCTAAGGCAACATGATGGCTAAATACAGCGTGGTATTCTGAATAAGGTCTTGGAACAGCAAAATACACTTAGGTGAAACAAAGAAAAATTGAATAAAGCATGAACTTTAGTTAAAAATAATGTATCACTATTAGTTCATTCGTTGTGGCAAATATACCGTAATAACGTATGATGTTAGTGATAGGAAAAACTGGGTGTGGGTTATGTGGAAACTCCTTTGACTATCATTCCAAATTTTCTGTAAATTGTATACTGTTCTAAGATTAAAAGCTTATTTAAAATGAGAAAACTATATTCAAAGGAAGTGAAGGATATACTACTGGGTTGATCTTAGTCACATTTCTGTTCTGCCCTTCAATATTCTGGAAGAAATAACACCAACATACTTTATTATAGTCCATGGCACTCTGAGCTATACCTCTTAAACCTCAGATAGTTTAGCTAATTTCATGTACATCTTTTGAATGCATAAAACAATATGGCCACGTAATAAAAGATAACACTAAAACGGTGTTGTTGAGGTATCAGAAACTTTTTAAAATCATCTTCATCTATTCACTCGCTGAACCTCCACAACGACCTTGTGAGGTAGGCATATATTATCTTTGTTATCACCACCTACATTTTAGAAATGAGAACACCAGGCACCGTGAGTTAATCTGCCCCAAATGCACATCTAATGATCAGAGAGCTATCATTTACCCTAAGTCCAGATTGTTTTATTTGCCTCTACCTCTACTGCTTTCCATTTCACTATAGCCGTATATATTCAAATAGGCAAAACATAAGGCCTAATTTCTACCATAATTTTCTTACCTTTTAGAGTAGCACAAATTCAGAATAATCGTCCCCATCCAAATTCCGTTCAATAACTCCTTTTTTAGTATACGAAGCACTCCATGATTTGTAGAATAATTTGTTGGTGCAAAACCCTATTTGGATTTAGCTATTATCATTCCACAAATAAAGATTCATGGTTCAGGTATTTTACCCAGCTTAATTCACACAGAAAAGCTGTCACACCTTGTTCTCTTCTCCCTTGGTTTTAATTAATGTGTATTTGGGGGAAAACATTTTCTTGGGTGTCTGTTCCTCAATCTGAAATCATTCTGCAGAATACGAACGTAGGGAAGAGTAGCTAACCTTCAATGGATTAGTGCAAGCAATTGGAAGAATTAGTTTAAATTCTAAAATGTATATACTTTATAAATCACTTTGTTTTCATTAATCACCTTTCCTTAAATAGTATAAGATATGAAATTCTGGAGTCAAAGAAACAGTCATCCTATCTATTTCAATTATTTTATTGATGAAGCCACATAACGGAGTAGATGCTTGAGATAAGATATAAGCCAAAGGTTGTAGGTAACAAGCACCTGTAACATAGTTATTCTCCTGAAAACACTGATTTTTGTTTGAGGGGGTGCTGGCAGGAAAGGTTCAGATGTACCCTTTTCTGAAGATTTTCATAATACTCATCCATTTACAGGACATGACTCTCTTGTACGGGTATTAAGATCATATTAAATAGATTCGAATACACTTGCTACTGGCTGGCTCCACAGTGATTTAATCCATGCTAGATCTGCCTGAAGGAGAGAGAAAAGACACGTTTTGAGAAGGAGTTCAGTAAACAGATTGGCCACTCATAGCTGTGAGCAGCTTTTGGCAGGTCATTGCTCGCAACATCTCAGCATCTTCACTTTTCACAGTTCTGGATTGTCTCTGAATCAATGATTCTGTGATGACCATCCTGTTTCCCCCTATTGCTCAGTTGTTCATAGAGTCTTTTCTTCTCTCCCAAGTCCAAAAATAAAATGCATTTATATATAATTTTTATAGTTACGTTATTAAATAATGTAGAATTTCTTTTCATTTGTGGAATGAGGAAAGGCTATATTTTTTCACTGTGATTACTGCCTATTTTTAGCCCATTAATTGTAAGTTATGCCACATTCCTTTTGTAATGAGGTGTAACACATAGTAAATAAAAGTGGGGAGGGAGGAAGGGGAAGGATGAAAAGGAGAAGAGAGGAAGAAGAAAAAAGGAAAGAAGACAAGATGGAAATAAAAAGGTAAAAGAAATAAAGAAGGGATGAAAAGAAGAAAGAAATAGAGAACAGAGGGAAAGAGGAGAAAATAAGAAGAAAAAAGAAGGAAAACAAGAGGCACATATTCTAACACAAAATCTAAAGCTGTTTCAAAAGTATTTTGTATTTGTTCAAGTGAATGTCAAGTTCATATGGAAATAACTTTTAAAGAGAGAATACTGGTGTGTAGAGATAAACTCAGGTAAGTTTGTTACATATTCAGTCACATCAGTGTTACCTCACAGTTGCTGTTTATCAATAAAATAATAGAGAGTGCTAGAAGTAATGTTATTAAGGTAAGATTATAGGTGCTTCCGAAGATGACAACCCATAGCAATAAAAGAAAAGCATTGAATTGTGTCAGAAAGAAATGATGAAGAAATCTGTATTTCAGTCCTGACATTAACAAGCTTGATCTTGAAAAGTACACTTGCTTGAACATAATTGACTTGGGCAAGATGATCTATTTGAATGGTTCTAGGTATGATATTCTATGTTTCTATTAGTCACTTAGTTTTTCTAACTGGCCTATTTCTATAGTAAATAACAACAGAAACCCAAAGGACAACAACAGAAAAACAAAAGAGAATGGTCTTTAGAAGGAAACATCTAGTGCTGTAGATACCAGAGGACTGTAGTATAGACTCTTACACAGCTAGTGTGAGAAACATGCTTTCCTTTTACAGATAGGAACCCTGAAGCTTAAACAGGAAAACTGATTATTTAAAGCAGCATTTCTTAACCAGAGGCAATTTTGGCCCCCAAGAAACATTTGGAAATATCTTGAGACATATGTGGTTGACACAGCTTGGGGAGCAGAAGTGTCATATTGGCATCTAATGGAAAGAGGCCAGAGATGTTCCTAAACACCCTTACAAATGCATATGACAACTTCCCACAACAAAATATTGTTCAGTTCAAAATGTCTATTGCCCAGGTTGAGAAATCCTGAGTTGCCACACACAGTCAATTACCTTTCTTCTTTTCTTTTTCTTTTTCTTTCTTTTTTTTTTTTAGATGGAGTCTCATTCTATCACCCAGGCTGGAGTGCAGTGGCATGATCTCAGCTCACTGTGACCTCCACCTCCCGGGTTGAAGAGATTCTCCTGTGTCAGCCTCCTGAGTAGCTGGGATTACAGGCGTGCACCACCACGCCCGGCTAATTTTTATATTTTTAATAGAGACAGGGTTTCACCATGTTGGCCAGGATGGTCTCAAACTCCCTGATCTCAGGTGATCAACCAGCCTCAGCCTTTGCAAAGTGCTGGGATTACAGGTGTGAGCCACCGCACCGAGCCACAATCAATTACCTTTCTAAATCTCTGGCAGTAGTGAAGAAGGTTATATTGTTAAATATACTGTGAATAATTTAAATCACTCTATATCGTGCTTGTTCTGGTGGAGCAGTTCCTGAGAGTGACAACGCCAGTTTTCTCTTATGTAACACATTGGGTTCAGGAGTCCAGTCAAAAAAGCATCTTCAGGACAAACTCCAAACATGTGGAAATATGTTCCAAGTCTAACTGAAAAGGCAAAGGTCACAAAGAAGGTAACGTGCCTCTAAAATAATCCAGTAATGATCAGAAATTGCATTAATAGAAGGATTCTATAAAAATAAGTGATACCCACATTGAATTAGGAACAAAACAGCTAAGCATGTAAATAACAGGCCAAAATCATCATTCCTCATTTCTCCTTATTCTACCGGGGTTTGGGTTTTCCTTCTTGAGCCACTCAGTTCTTGAGCTGCCAGGTATCACCCAGGACCAATTCAAATAAATGTGTCTATAGGAAATTCTTCAAAATGTAGCTGTGGGGCAATCATAGAATGACAATGATTTCAGCAGATCCACATGAGACCTCAGTGACAGCTGGAGAGACCACAGAATTTTAGAGCTAGAAAGAAAGTAGGAATTACTTGTTTTAACCAGCTCAAGTTTCAGATAAAGAAATAGACGTCCTGAGCTGGGGGGAGTAGGAGAGCGTCTGGCTGAGTGCCAAACACCAAGTTACTATCAGGGCCAGGATCCTGGATTCCTAAAGAGCCTGGACCCCATCAGCCTGAGAAGAGATGGAGATGTGCAGATTAAATAAGTCCATGTTCTACTTACTCTACAGATTGTTTGTTGGGTTCTTCATTTGTAGATGATTTTTCCCACCTAGTAGAAAGCATGATATTACATTCTACTGAAAAGGTTTACCAGGAGATTGGAAGTCTGAAAAGAAAAAGCGATTTTCCCAAGGCCACAAAACTAGCAAGTAGTTGAGTATGAGTTTAAACCCATGTCATCTTATTCAAAGTCCAAAAATTTAATTCTTTGGGACCTTCAGTGTGGCAGGAGGAGCAGAGAGGTAGAGGGAAGGAGGCAAAGATATCCATTACCTTGGAGGTTAAAACCCCAAGGACTTTCCCTGTTAAGACACAATATATAAAAGTTCAAAAATCTGCCTCATTGTTCTCAATATTCACCCTCCTCTCCTGCCATTACCTGTCCTATAAAGTGACTAATGATATTTCAAGTGGACCATTCAGTATAAACACTACTTTAGCAAAGAGATGAACTGCTAGTTTCCCAACAACTCAAGACAGAAACTCCTCTTATGTATGGCCTTAAGACACTTAAAAATATACATCATAACTGCCACAATGAGCAGTAATCTAGGACATAGACCAATGTTACCTATCCTTTTTTTGAGGCATGACCCCTTTGAATATCTAATACCATTTATATACTCAGAAAAATGAACATATTTGCACACAATTTTGGCACACTCCCAATACATATGATTCAAGAAATCCCCAGTAGCTCAACAATGGACCCCAAATTCTTTAGGTGAAGAATTTTTGTTGTAGAACAAGTTCTGCAACTGAGTATGTGTATTGCCCTATACATGGCAAATGAACCTCAAGGTCTCAGTTTCTCCACCTATAAGAAGGTAGATTTGGGCTGGGCATGGTGGCTCACATCTGTAATTCTAGCACTTTGGGAGGCCAAGGCAGGCAGATCACCAGAGGTCAGGAGTTTGAGACCAGCCTGACCAACATGGTGCAACCCCATCTCTACTAAAAATACAAAAATTAGCTGGGCAGTGTGGCACGTGCCTGTAATCCCAGCTACTCAGGAGGCTGAGGCAGGAGAATCGCTTGAACCTGGGAAATGGAGGTTGCAGTGAGCCAGTTCATGCCATTGCACTCCAGCCTGGGCGACAGAGTGAGACTCTGTCTCAAAAAAAAAAAAAAAAAAAAAAAAAAAGGTAGATTTGAATGCTGGCCACTCTGTCATTCTATGTGTTGATGAAATTAGAAGAGTATGGTGGAAGATATTCCAGGAGTCCCAAAACCCCATCCGTCACTGCTTCATGTTGTAAATCAAGCAGTTTACTTCCCCTCTCTGGGACTTAGTCTCGCTGCCATTGTAAAGTGAGGAATGAATACAAGATGACTTGTAAATCATCTTTTGGGTCTAGTGTTTTGAGATTCTTAATTCAGGAAACAATAAGGTGGTACAGGAAACAGCTTTAACTCCCTAATAAGCATGTGGAGATAGATTCACCTGCTATAAACAAAAATCCTGCCAGGACCTCTTGAGCAACCATTTACATAAACAACAACGTATTTGCTTTTGGCTAGGTCCTAGAGTGTGACTGGTGAAGCAAGATACTGTCACAGTGGATATCAGGTTTTTTATCAGCTCCCTTACCAATCTTTCTGGCCATAAACCCCTGCAGCATTGACCCCTATCAGTAGCCACATCTTTACTAGCAAAAGGGTACAGTGATAAGAACTCAGGTGGATTTTGAGAGACGATAGGTCAGGAAGTAGCCTCAGAGCCAGAGGAGATGAAACAGCTGTTTCTAGGACACAGAGGTATTGTAGTGAATAAGCTCAGTGTCAGAAGTGTGTGTGAACTGCATCCTCTTCAGCAACCAACTGTCTGTTTATAATCAAGGAGCTTTCCCCAGGCACTAAAGAAGGGTATAAATCTTTCTTATCTTAGGAAGGATTATATCCTGTACTCATATTCACTGCTAACATTTCTGAATTTGTAAGACCTAGAAATGTGGAGACTTTAGTTCAATTGTATTTCACCTGGACATCTCGAGTTATTCATTTCTAAAATGGAGGAAGACAATATTATCTCTAAGGCATTTTATAACTTGAAGATTTTAATTTTAGTGCATTTTCCTCAGAACCAATTTCTTTAAACTCAATCCCCCAACCCCAAAATCCTTTGAAGGAGCCAAGTGTTGAAGCTTATTTCTGGGCTTTTTAATACAACCATTGCTTCACTTCTCCTCTAACAGAATTACAAAGCTGTAATAGATGAGCAAGTTGCTAGCTGTTTTTTTTTCTTTCAGATCACATTACTTTGAGAGCTTCTTTGAAATGAAAGGGAAATAAAGAGCCATAACATAGTCTAGTCTTGACAGACGTCCTTCCAAAGGATCTCCAACTGTTTGCTTCACAGTTTTTATGTTCATTCAGTTATTTAACAGGTATTATTGGACACCTGCTACATTTCAGGGAACTGTAAATAAGACATTATTTCTTCTCTCAAGATGTTTATGGTAGAAGAGAAGACAGTGAGGGTAACGATACAATACTCATGGTTCCTCTACCATTGTACATTAGAATTAGAAGTCACTTTAAAGGGCACATTGTCCAATCGCCCATTTGAAGCTTGATATTTCCCTCTAGTGGCCCTACTACGTGGTTGTCTTGCTATTCTTTAAGTAACCTAGATAATTCGGAGTCTCACTGTTTTCTGTAGCAGCCCACTTCATTTTTATTTGCAATTCTATATTCCCTTGAAATTACACAAGGAGACTACAAACTAGGTTCCCCTTTTACAAAGGAGGTAAGACTTCAACTGAGGCAGGGCTGTAAAGTTATCAAGCTCAAGTAACAGGCAAGCATCAAAGATAAAATAATGCTGATTTCTGACACAAATGTGGAATCATTCAAACTAGGCAAATGTTTTTCCATTTCTTGTCTTGGTTTTCCCATCTCTAAAATGATGGGATTGGATTGTATTAAAAGAAAACTTTGCATTTATGTGAAAACTCACCTAGAAAATGGCAAAACTATGTACCGTTTCATCATAACTGAGTCAAATCAAGTGGAGCTGATTTGACCATGGACTTGAATGATCTGGGTACTCCAGACTCTATTGAACCTAACTGAAGACAATGGAGCTTATTTTGCCCAATTGTGTACAGATCTGTAGACCACTTCTCCCTTATCTAGAGTGCTAATTTTCAATCCTTCATTCACCCAACCACCAAGGACCTCCTCTTCCTAGCATTAAAAACCCTGACCCTTGGCCAGGCGCGGTGGCTCACACCTGTAATCCCAGTACTTTGGGAGGCTGAGACAGGTAGATCACAAGGTCAGGAGTTCAAGACCAGCCTGACCAATATGGAGAAACCCCGTCTCTACTAAAAATACAAAAATTAGCTGGGCGTGGTGGCAGGTGCCTGTCATCCCAGCTACTCGGGAGGCTGAGGCAGGAGAATCGCTTGAACCTGGGTGGCAGAGGTTGCAGTGAGCTGAGATTGTGCCACTGCACTCCAGCATGGCTGACAGAGTGAGACTCTGTCTCAAAAAAAAAAAAAAAAAAAAAAACCCTGCCCCTGCCCCCCACCCCCTGAGTAAAGTTCTCAGTGAATTATTTTACTGGTGGTATGTTCCCTTATCTGGCAAGTTTGTAAACTTTGCTATCATTTTTTTAAGCTCTTGGGCATTATTTATTTATTTATTTATTCTTTTTCCACTGGGTAGACTCTAAGTTCCTGTCTCTCTCCAGTAGTTCATGAAATTATGTTTCTAAGAAAGCCTCAGTCAACAGCCACCTACCATTCACTTTTTGAAAGCCAAGATATGAGGGTCCATGGTCCCCAAAAACTGGAGACATCCTGTGATGCCACATCTTAGTTTCTTTGAATGGCATTACCACCCTGCCTGGGAGAGAGCTCTGTTTCCAGCCATTCTTGTTTAAGACACTTCTTACTCACTCACTGTCTTCTATTGCCAGCTTCAGTATGAAGGAGGAGAAACCGCAAAGACTGAATCTAAAATATAAGTTTTGTCTCATAAAAAGAAAAACAGGTAAAAGTTCAAGGGACAAACTCAAAAATTAGTGCTCAGGATGGAGGCCTGAACCTGGACACCAAGAGTACACATTCCTCTGTGCTTTCCTTTCCCTCCGGAAATGACGAGTCACAGCTCTGCACTCTCTTCTTTACTTTCTGCCACATAATCAAACAATTTGGAGAACTTTGAGCCAAACTCCTCATTTTACAAGAGAAGAAACTGTGACTCAGAAATATGAAGTGCAGCACTCAAGACAGCTACTTAGTGCAAAGTCAAGGCAGAAGTGTAGGGTTTTCTGATTCCCAGAGCAAAGCAGTACTCTTCTCACCATTTTATCCCCCTTCTCTTTGTTCATTTGTTTCTCAGATAGTTCCCTTCTTTTAAAAAGCTCATATTGCCTCGGAGTTGTTGTTTTAAGAAGGAGAAATATATTACCTCTGATTCACATCCTACATGTCTGGGGTAAGATGACTGGAAAGATACAATTGCATTATTGCTATAAAATAATGCTTTCAAATTTAATATCAATATTGCTATCAAATTTCTAATTCTATAGAAAAATCAGCTGTGAGAGAAAAAGCTTTCTTTTCTTTTTCCTATTCTTCCTCCTTTCTTCCATTGAACACACATGTATCGAAGACTTGCTCCACAAACCAGTTTGGGAAATATACAGTTAAAACCTTTTATGCCATTATGGAGTTCACAGGAAACCATATGTTATGAGAGAGGTTTAAAGTAAGTGCTACAGAAGCTGGCTGCGGGAAGCTTCATCTTGACTGGGCCTTAGAGAACAAAAGAAGCTAGGGTGAAAAGAATAAAGGCAGGAGAAGTGAAAGAAGAGTAACACTGAGGATGAAAAAAGGAAAATACTGGACTTATCCAAAACTAAGTGAGGCAGAGGAAGAAACAACCTGCAATGCAGGGCAAAGGGAGAAACATCAACCTAAGAAGAGACAAAAACCTCTCCAGTCCATTTGACTCTGTCTTTATCAACTCTAACCCAACCAAGCCCCTTAGCATCCTCCCCATGCCATCTCCTGCCACCACCTTGCAATCTCCTCCTTTTTGAAGTACTTTTTGTATTATGGTAATCTACTCACTGATTTCTATCTTTGGTTACATTTAGAATACTCTCATATTCGTTTAGAAAAAGTCATAATTTCCACCACATTCTATTTGTCTATTCTCATTTATGGTTTGTCTAGGGTCTGCCATACTTTGTAGTCTTCCTTTTGCTCTTTCACTTCTTTTCTAAACTATTCTACTCTATATGTATTTGTTTGATTATATCTATTACACAAATAATATATAAGTATATCCTTGGCCAGGCACGGTAGTTCACACCTGTAATCCCAACACTCTAGGAGGCTAAGGCGGGTGGATCATCTGAGGTCAGGAGTTCAAGACCAGCCTGACCAACATGGAGAAACCCCATTTCTACTAAAAATATAAAAAATTAGCTGGGCGTGGTAACGTATGCCTGTAATCTCAGCTACTCGGGAGGCTGAGGCATGAGAATCGCTTGAACTCGGGAGGCGGAGGTTGCAGTGAGCCGAGATTGCACCACTGCCCTCCAGGCTGAGCAACAAGAGTGAAATTCATCTCAAAAAAAAAAAAAAAAAAAGAAAGAAAGAAAACATAAGAAATGCATAGATCAATTCTATATCCCTTGACATCACTAATAGGCATCATATTTCTCTTCTGCTCTAATCTACTCTCACTTCCTGCCCTTACCTTCAGGTACGCTAAACTACTCAAAATTCTCAGAACACAGTCTTATTCATACTTTTACGCATACTTACATGCAATTCTCCTGTTCTGAAATTCCCTCTGTTATCTTTTTTGACTTTGTAAAGTGGAGTTGATCACTATTTGAATTCTTTAACCCTCAAAACCCTCTGTTCAGATTTCCACCACAGCATTTATAATGTGTATGATGATTAACTATCACTCTTCCCTATAGGATGTTAGGTTTTAAAGAACTAGGTTTTGAAGAATGTATCTTATTCAGCTTCATATTTCTGGTACCTAGAAAAGTGTCTTACACACCATAGGTACCAAATAAATGTTGAATTACTGAATTAAAGAATAAAGAATGAAAGGAAAGTATTTCTTTTGAGTAATCTCTGTAATCTTAAGGTGTTGTTATATTTGTACAGAAAATCCACATCATGCTGTGGATTTTCTTTTACCCACTCACACCTTGTATTACCGTCATAATGATATTTTACCAACTGCTTTCCTGCAGTTGCTGAAGCTGCAGATGTCCAGGATGTAATCAAACCTTGTTAGTTTTGAACTTTGAATGTAAAACCTTACTGAATCTATTTTTCATCCTAGGTGACATGTCTGAATGCTGCAAATTTCCTTCTGGTGAGAACATTGGGCACTTTAACACTTTGAGAGCAGGTGCTGAGTTGTTGTTATTCCAGGTCATGCAAGACAGAGATTCTATAAATTCTGAAGTAGTGAGGAGAGGGTAGGATTGGCAGGCTACTGCAATGACTTCATCTTCAAGTATAAAGAGGAGACCGAGTTTCCGACAAAAGAGCAGAGGATGAAATCATCTTGGCCATGTTTGGGAACTGCAATTGTCCAACTATATGGTGGGACATTCAATATGCTAAATATGATAGGGGATGGAACTGATTCACTGGCTGTTGAGGAAGAAATATAGCTCTTCATGTTTTAGAAGTGGCATTTTTCCTGTTTCCTGTGTCTGCTGCTCCAGCATCTTGTATTTTAGCAACTGAGTTGTCAAAGAAAGATTTGTTTCTAAAAGAAAGTGAATGAATTAAGCATATGTTATAAATTATTATCAAAACATTATGTAGATGGTAGGAGCTTCACAAGGCAGCAAAGAGAAATGCATGTGGCTTTATTTTAGCTCTGCTACATACTGACATAAGCCTTGGGCAACAAATGTTTTGTGCTGTGCATATTTTCTCATCTGTACAATGGAGATAATAATGATATTTACCTCAGAGTTGTGAAGCTTAAATGAACAGATACATATAAAGCACTTAATACAGTACCTTGCACATAGTTATCTAATGTTCATTAGATATGATGAATCCTTTAGGCAATGTCTTTATAATTATTAAGAGTTTGAGCCACAAAATAAGGTGAACCCGGGCTTATATCTCAACCTTGCCACTTAATAGGTGCATGAAACTGACAGGCTAATTATCTGCTAATCCTGAGTTTCCTCATCTGTATAATGGAAATAATAAAAGCATCTGAAGCATAAGATTTTGTAATCATTAAATAGCATATTAAATGAAGTCCCTATCATGATTTTTGATGGATGTAAGTGCTCATTAGTATCATTTATAAACCATTCTAGCATAATTCAGAAATGGAGACTCCAGAGATCCAATGATTCACTCTCCCCAAGAGTTCTAGTCTAGAAGTAAATTTTAGGAAGTAAAATTACGGTTTGGGGTCAATGAGGTAAAGGGAACCCTGGCACTATATAGAAAAAGCCATTAGATCACAGAGGCAGGAGTGATACCTGTATTACTTTTGAGTAGAAATGTTCAGTGCAGAATAATGGTGAAAGACCTCCTAGGTGAAATAAATTAGCTAAAAGTTATATTTCCTTGTTTTTTTTGCTATTATAAATAATACTTCAATAAACAACCTTGCGAATAGGAGATATATATATATATATATGATTTTTTCCCCCTTAGGACCAAGTCCCAGGAATGAAACTGCTGGGTTAAATGATCAGCATTCTTGAGGCTTTTGCAAAATATCGTCCTATTTTTTTCCAGGATAATGTAACACTTTTAAGGTAGCAGTGTAAGAAAGGTACCCCCCTCCTAGAAACTTCTCAACACTAAGTAGTAATTAAAAAAAAAAAATAAAGGTGCTGATTTATTCAACAGAAAATGGAAGTTTATTATTAATTTTCCTCTCTTTGATTTATGGCAAAGTTGAGAATTTTTCATATATGCATTGGTCTTTTGTGGTCTTTCTTTGGGAAATTATTAATGCTCTTCATTAATTTTTATTTGAGGTCTTCTGTGTTGCACTGATATATGAATATAGATATTAAGAATATCATCACTCTGCCATATATTAGAATATTTTCTTGAGTAGCTGGGACTACAGGTGTTTACCACCACACCTAGCTAATTTTTGTATTTTTAGTAGAGACCGGGTTTCACCATGTTGGCCAGGCTGGTCTCGGACTCCTGTTCTCAGGTGATCCTCCCACCTTGGCCTCCCAAAGTGCTAAGATTACAGGCATGAGCCACCGTGCTCAGCTGACAATATAGTTTTCAAAGCCTTTGCATTGCTATTTTGGTCTGGTTGGTTCACTTAGTGTGTAAAAGGTGATTGCCTGGTTCCCTAGGTAACAAATGAGGGATTCCAGCCTGTGGGGATAGAGGTCATTTCTTGATGAGGAGAGTCAGAAGTAAGAGGAGGGACCTGAGGAGAGAACCTGAGGAAGTATCCCTATATTGTACCCTATTTTTTGGAAAATATTTACTTTTAGAGGCAGTCAGCGAGAGAGTAGAAAAAAAGGAGGAGGAGGAAGAAGAGAACCAGTAGAGTTCAAAGTCAAGGAAGCCAAAGGAATGGCAAGAAGAAGAGTTATTAACAGGGCCAAATATTGCGTATAATTTATGGAGCACGTGAGCTGAAATATAGAGCCTGGCTTCAGTGATCAAAAAGATTGCCACTTTTAGCTAGTTGGATTTAAGTTCATGAGAAAGAAATCACGCTAAGATGCAAGCTTGGTAGCAAAGGAGGTAAAGTAAATAGGAAATATGTCTTGTAATTTAGGATATGTTAGACATTTTAATAAACTTGGCTTCAAGTTATTTTTAACCTTCCTAATTACAAATTTTAAAATGTATGCTAATGGAAGTGACATCAGCAAAATAGTGAAATAGGAGGTTCCAGCTCTTGTTCACTTACAATTTGGGTGACTATTCACTTATGAAAATATATTACCAGGAAGTGAGAAAACCAGGTGAAAGATTATAGGAGCACAGAAGTAAGAAAAGATACATAAGTGACTATTCACTTATGAAAATATATTACCAGGAGCTGAGAAAACCAGGTGAAAGATTATAGGAGCACAGAAGTAAGAAAAGATACATTTAGCAGAACTGGAAGGACATTTTTACAATTCCCCATGTCACCCCTTCCTCACACCTAAGCAGTGCCTCATGGAAAGACATACTGGCTGTGTGATGAGATAAAAGTGAAGGAAGCACCTGACTTTACTGTGGACCCAAACACCAGGCCTTCACCAGTGTACCCTGGCACCAGGCCAGCCAGCCCTTGCAGACCCAGACTCCAGGCTCATCTCTGTTGTTGCTGGCTCCAAACGTGCCTCAACATCAGGCTAGCTAATGTAAACTCAGGCTCAAGAACCACCTCAGCTTTAGGATGGACCCCTTGTACCTAGGCTTCAGGATAGCCTCCATAGACACAGGCTTCAGGTCCATGTCAGCATACCCAGTCACCAGGCTCACTCCAGTGGACCCTGACTCCATGCCAGCCACCATAGAACCAAGATACAGGCCTGTCCTTGTGGACCTGTTAATGTGATATGTCACATATATTGATTTGCATGTGTTGAACAATCCTTGTGATTCCTGTGGTAAGTCCCATTTGATCATGGTGTATGATGCTTTTAATGTGTTGTTGAATTTGGTTTGCTTGTATTTTGTTGAGAATTTTTATGTCTGTGTTCACCAGGGATATTGATCTGTTATTTGTTTCTTTATTTAGGCGGATTTAGTATCAGTGGAATGCTGGTCTCCTAAAATGAGTTTGGTGGTGGTCTCTCCTTTTCAATTTTTTGGAAGAGTTTGAAAAGGATTGGCATTAATTATTTAATTATTTAAAATAGTATAAAAATAAAATACTTAAGAACATATTTGACCAAGGAGGCTGAAGATCCATACACTGAAAACTACAAAATATTGATGAAAGAAATTGCAGAAGACACATATAAATGAAAATATATCCCATGTTCATGAATTGGAATAATTAATATTTAAATATCCAAACACCCAAAAGATATCCACAGATTTAATGCAATCCCTACCAGAATTCCAATGGCAGTTTTCAGTGACATAGAGAAAAAAAACACTAAAATTAATTTGAAACCACAAAAGAGCCCAAATAGCCAAAGTGATTTTGAGCAAGAAAAACAAAGCTGGAGACATCACATTACCTGGTTTCAAAATTAAGACAGCGTGGTACTGTCATAAAAACTAACATGTATACCAAATGGAACAGAACAGAGAGCTTATAAATAAATCTATGCATTTGTGGTTAATTGTTTTTTCCACAAAGTGCCAAGAACATACAATAGGGAACAGATAGCTTCTTCAATAAGTGTTGAAAAAAATTGAATATCCACGTCAAGAATTAAAACTGGATACTTATTTTATGCCAAATATAAATACCAATTAAATACTTTACATAAAACCTGGAGCTGTAGAACTGCTGAAAGAAAACACAGGAGAAAGTCTTCTTTATATTAGTCTGGGCAATGATTTTTTGAAAGTGACACCAAAAGCAAAGGCAACAAAAGCCAGAGTAGACAAATGAAGTTGTATCAAACAAAAAAACTTTTGTACAGTAAAAAAACAATCAACAGAATGAAGAGGTCACCTAGGAAATGAGTGAAAATATTTGCAGATCAGACATCTGATAGAGGGTTAATATTCTAAATATATAAGGAGTTTAAACAACTCAATTGCAAGAAAACAAATAATCTAATTTAAAAATGGGCAAAGAACCTGAAAAGACATTTCCCAAAAACAGTCTTACAAATGATGACTAGGTATATGAAAAAAATGGCAAACATTACTAATCATCAAGGAAATGCAAAACAAAACCATTGTAAGATGTCACCTCACAGCTGATAGAATAGCTATTATAAAAAATATAAAAAAAGCAAGTGCTGGTGAGGATGTGGAGAAAAGCAAACCTATTGCTGGTGGGAATGTAAATTGGTATAACCATTATGAAAACCAGTATAAAAGTTTCTCGGAAAATTAAAAATAAAACTACCTCATGGTCCAGTAATCCTACTTCTCAATGAATATACAGAATAAATGAAATCAGTAACTTGAAGAGCTATCTGCACCCCCATGTTCACTGAAGCATAATCACAATAGCTCAGATACAGAATCAACCTCTGTTCATCTAAACATGAATGAATTAAGAAAAGACTCCTAGATTTGATAAGTAACTTCAGTAAATTTGGGGTCTTTGCTCATTTTAAAATCAGGGTGCAAAACCAACTTACAATAATCAGTAGCATTTATATACATCAATAACAACCAAACTAAGAAACAAACCAAGAAGTAAACCTCATTTACAATAGCTAAAAAAATAATATTGAGGAATACATTTAACCAAGGAGGTGAAAGGTCTCTACAAGGAAAACTACAAAACACTGACAAATGAAATGTGTTTAATGAAATGTTTGTGTTTTGGATGACACAAACACATGGAAAAACGTCACATGCTAATGGATTAGAAGAATCAATATCATTGATATGACCATACGGCCCAAAGCAATCTACAGATTAAATGCAATTCCTATCAAAATACCAATGTCATTTTTCACAGAATTAGAAAAAACAATCCCGAAATTTATATGAAACTGAAAAAGAGCCTATATAGCAAAGCAATCCTTAGCAAAAAGAACAAAGCTGGAGATTTCATGTTATGTTACTTAAAATTATACTAGAAGGTTTTTAGTAAACAAAACAGCATGGTACTGGTATAAAAATAGATACATAGATCAATGTAACAGAATAGAGAACCCAGGAATAAAGCCACATATCTACAACCAACTTATCTTCAACAAAAACATATACTAGGGCAAGGGCATCCTATTCAATAAATGGTGCTGAGAAAATTGTATAGCCATATGCAGAGGAATGAAACTGCCTCTCCATCTTTTACTATATGCAAAAATTAACTCAAGATGGATTAAATACTTAAATGTAAAACCTTAAACTGTAGAAATACTAGAAGAAAATCTAGAAAAAACACTTGGGACAGTGCCTTGACAAATAATTTATGACTAAGACCTTAAAAGCAAATATAAAAAAATCCAAAATAGACAAATGGGACTCAGTTAAAATAAAAACCTTCTGCACAGCAGAAGAAATATAGAGTGAACAGACAATCTTCAGAACAGGAGAAAATATTTGCAAACCATGCATCCTACAAAGGAATAATATCCAAAATCTACAAGTAACTCCAACATCATAACAACAACAACAAGAAATAATCACAATTGAAAAAACGGGCAAAGTACATGAACAGACACGTTTCAGAAGATACACAGATGTCCAAAACATATGCGAAAAAATACTCAACATCACTAATCATCAGAGAAATGCAAATTAAAACCACAATGAGATACCATCTTACACCAGTCAGAATGGCTATTTTTAAAAAGTCGAAAAATAACAGATGTTGATGAGGCTGGGGAGAAAAAGAAATGCTTATGCACTGTTGGTGGGAATATACATTAGTGCAACCTTTATGGCAAACAATATGGATGTTTCTCAAAGAAGAAAACATAGAACTACCATTAAATCCAGTAACCCCACTACTGGATACTGACCCAGAAAAGAAATCATTATACCAAAAAGATGCCTGCATTTGTACATTGTCTGTGGCACTATTCACAATAGCAGAGATCTGGAATCAACCTAAGTGTGCATCAACTGATGGTTAGATAAAGAAAATGCCATATATATATATGTATATATATGTGTATATATATGTATATATGTATATGTACACACATATTTATATATAAATTTATATATAATTATTTACATATAAATATATATTTATATATATACAAATATGTGTGTGTATATATAATATATATAAAACATTTATATAGTAGTATTCCACTGTGTGTGTGTGTATATATATATGTACACATTATATGTACATATATAAACATGCAATATGTATACACACACACACACACAAACACACACCATGGAATACTATTCAACTATAAAAAGAATGAAATTATGTTTTTTCCAGTAACATGGATGAACCTAGAGGCCATTATCTTAAGTAAAATAACTCAGAAACAGAAAGCCAAATACCATGTGTTCTCACTTATAAATGGGAGCTAAATACCCTGTACGTGGACATAGAGAGCAGAATAATAGACATTGGAGATTTGGGAGGGTGGGAGGGTTGGAAGAGAGTGAGGGATGAGAAATTGCTTAATGTGTACAATGTATACCAGGAGTCCAAACCTTTTTGGCACCAGGGACCGGTTTCGTGGAAGACAATTTTTCCACTGATGTTGGGGGGTGGGTGGTTTCAGGATGAAACTGTTCCACCTCAGATTGTCAGGCATTAGTTAGATTCTCATGAAGAGCATTAAAACTAGATCTCTCTGCTATGTGGTCCAGTTCCTAACAGGCCACAGATGGGTACCAGTCTGTGGGCAGGGGGCTGGGGATTCCTGACGTACACTATTTGGGTAATGGCTAGACTAAAAGCCCACACTTCACTACTATCCAATGTATCCATGTAACACAACTGTACCACGTGTACTCCCTAAGTCTGTTTTTTTTAAAGGAACATATGGGATACACACACACACACACACACACACACACGATATATTGTATATAACACAAATACATATTGAAATATTATTCAGCCTTAAAAAGGAAGATCCTGTTATTTGCAACATGATATAACTGAAGGACATAAAGCTAAGTGAAGTAAACCAGGCAGAGACAGACAAATACTGCATGATCCCACTTACATATGGAATCTAAAAAATGTCAAATAATAGAAACAGAGAGTAGCTTGGTGTTGCCAAGAGTTTGGGAGTATGAAAAATGGGAAGATATTGGTGAAAGGGCACAATGTTTCAGTTATGCAGGATGAATAAATTCCAGAGACTTAACGTACAGCATAATGAGTATAGTTAATAATTTTATATTGTATACTTGAAACTTGCAAAGAGAGTAGAACTTAAGTGTCCTCATCACACACACAAAAATGGTAAGTATATGAGGAGATGGACATTTTAATTAGCTTGCTTTTGGTACTCAGTTAACAACGTACGCATACATCAAAACATTATGTTATACAATATAAATCTATATAATTTTTATATTTCAATTATATCACAATAAAGCTGAACAAAATAAAATCTTTACTAATGGTTTTTCAAAGGGTTCACGGTTCTTTTTAATGAATGTGTTAATAATGGCAGCAAAAAGTTTCTGGCTCTACTGGAAAAAAAAGGACTTGTGGGAGCACATGCTTATTCTGTTCCTCAGAAGAGCTAATTAACACACCAGAAGAACATTTTCCATAAGAATTAAGCCTCTGTCTTTAGCCTCTTGACATAAGTGACACCATACTTCCAGGCTGTAGCTGGTTTCATTTATCTGATGCAGCTCACCCAGCACAGTCGTGGGTGAGGGGGAGCAGGAGACATAACCATGCCACAGTACTCGTTCATATCAATCTATTTATGAGTCAAAATTGATTCAGGCATCCAAGCAGGTGATGTGGATAAAGACTGAGTAGACTAGAGAAAAAATCTGTGGGTTGGGAATATGGGGAATATTTATGACCTCTAAATTTATATGTGACTTATATATGTCTAATATGTGACCTGGTACAAATAGCACTGCCAATCTAGACTTTATCAAATTCTGATGTTTAGGTTATATTCTAAATGCAATCTAAATTTTTTGACCTCCTTATATTTTTATAATCTTTTAAAATGACCTATAGACAGTAATTTTTTTCTATTTTGTATCATGATTAAATATTAAAATTCAATAATTATCTTTTGATGACAGTCTTCTTGCTATGATCTTAATGTTTGTATCTCCTCAAATTCCATGTTGAAATCCTAACTCCTAAGGCAATGGAGGAGGTGAGGTTTTTGGGAGATGACTGAGTTATGAATGAAGGCAGAGCTCTCATGACTGGGACTTGTGCCCTCATTAAAAGACTCCAGAGAGCCAGTTAGTCCCTTCTATCATGTGAAGGAATAGTATGAAGGTATCATCTATGAATAAGGAAATGATTCCCCACTGGACACCAAACGTGCTAGTGCCTTGGACTTCCCATTCTCCAGAACTATGAGAGAGAAATTCCTGTTGTCTATAAGCTAACCAGTTGATGGTATTTGTTATCACAGCCTGAAAAGACTAAGACACTTCACAAAATACATGATTTTGTCAATGCTGAGGAGTGCCTCAGCATTAGTAGAGTGAACAAAACCTAACCCATTTTTACACTTGATGTCCTACATAGGGTCTTCTAGTTAATAT